>NC_059551.1:7282727-7585757 GCF_905220415.1 Colias croceus | reverse complement strand
AATAAGTTTATCGTAGTTAATAGTCGCATAATTCCCTTTATCTCGTTCTTCTTTGACCCTTTCGTGTAGTTCTCTTCTTTTTTGCAAGACCTCTTTAGGAAAATCTTCCGATACGTAAACATCACCAAGTTTCTTCTTATTCTTCATAATTGTATTTTTCAACCAACCATTAACACATGCCATGAGTATTGGTCTAGTTTTCCCTCCAACAGTATCTTTTTTTCCGATTCTATAAATCTTATTTACATCTTTAGGTTCAACCGTAATGTTCAGATGGGTAGTAAGTTTCTGGGTTACTTTTTCCAAAAGATCTGTTTGGGATGATTCTGTTTCCTTAAGACCATAAATAATAATGTTGTTTGATCTGCTGTTTTTCTCCAAATTCGCTATTTTTTCTTTTAAAATTTTATTTTCTAATCGTAATTCTTCAATTTCTCGTGTGAAAGGTGCTAGTTTTTCATCCATTTTATTTAAGACTTCTTTAGTTTGGTTTTGCATTTCGGTTTTAAGTTTGTCAAAAAGTGCTTCATTATTCATTTTAAAAAATTTAGTTTTAGTTTTTTTTGTAATATATTGGGTTTTTACTTTTTAATGCTGTTTCCAAATGGAGGACATTAGCAGTTCAACTACGATTATAGATATTATAGAGCATCCGCCATCCTGTATGGTTATTTCATTCCCGTGGAGTGAAAAATAATTATCAAAAGACCAAATGTTAAAGAAAGTAATTTATATTTGCAGTGTATTTCACGACAGACAATGAAATCTAGTGGTAGCTTTGTATTTACAAATATGGCATATTTATCTTTCAAATAACTTAAACACTTCTAACTGTTAAACCGTCTGTTCCACAGTTAATAATTGTGCCATAATTCATTTAGTTCAGACACAGGCTCATTATTTAAACAAAGACCAATTTCCTTCAGGGACAGATGAGCGATGCGAACACAGGAAGGATTATGTTGACAGTTATGTTAATTGTTCTGTTATATAACCTGGGTTAAAACCTTAAGCTTAAGACGTGTGAAACCCTTTGTTTCAAATCCTTGGATATTTAAAAAATTGAATTTCAAAGGAGGTTACGACAATGGGTTGTTGACTATTTTATCTGTTGATACAGATAAAAGATAATTTTCAATTTTTTTTATAAATAAGGTGGCTAACTACTAGATATAAAATAGCACCTACTAAGTACTAGCCTACAAGACTGATTAACTAATTTTATGATATAGGTACCTAACTCATTGTAAGAGGGTGTTCATTGTCACTTATTTAGTGTCTGTTAAGGGGACGTCACTTTGTTCATGTGCTTTGGGGATTGTATGCTAAGTTTATTATTTAAACTGTATGAGTGTTAATATCTAAAAACTGTGTTTGTTTGTAATTGTTGCCTTAATTCACAAAAACAAAACGTGAGATGAATGAGCCTTTTTGTAGAGATATATCTTGTTTCCGGAAGCTGACAGATGCGCGATTTATGGCGCGAAAGTGTTTTTTGGGAATATTCTAGAGCTATATTTTGTTGAATAAAAATCCTCTACATGCAATTTTGTCAAAGAAGAATACATTAGTATTTAAACATGATTTTATTTAGTGTTCTTTAGTGACGAATGATTACCTTATATTTATATGAGCTTCTTCTTTATGTTTGTAGATGTAACCGACACTTTAGACTGAATTTTAACCCACTTTAACGGAACGATTTAATTCAAACTTGTCTTTAATTCAAACGTGACACTAGAATAATTTTATTTTTTAGATTTTTATTAACGTTAGATGACTTCGCTCCTCTATAATAAATTAATTCATTCTTATCGCATATTTCTTGCGCTCTCCCACAAATCCCTGTAAAATAATTATTTTCTTTTTACAGATTTTATGAGGCAAATGTACTTATTTCGACTTATGTCACCTAGTAATTTAATTTGCACATAAGATTATGATTATTGCTAACACTATTATAGGGTTAAGTGAAAAGCGGGTAAAGGCTTTATATTTGCGATGTTATTATTTTTAAAAGAAAAAAAAACAGTAGTGAATTATTTAACGATTGTTAAATTTTTAATAGTATTGTTAAAGTTTTTTGTTATATTTTTTTACTTGATGTCGTTTTTTAAATTAAGTTCCATTTAAAAATTGTATGTAGAGTATTTGTCATTATAATATTACCTGCATTATAATATAATATAACTGAAGATGTTAATAAAGTTAAGTATTTGAGACTTATAAAATAATTGTAGACTATAGGTAGGTGTATTATTTGAATTAAAAAATTGGTCCATGTATTTACTGAAAATATAAGGTTTTATATTGTTTTTAACATTGCTAGTAATTAAGTAGGACTTATATGATTCATAGACTAATATAAAATTAATCAGACTTGTATTGTATTTATTTATTAAAAGCACCAGAAAGCCAACGAATAATTCAGCAAATAACCATAACTTTTTACACTCAGAGCAATATTGCTCTGAGTTTTTACACAATTACGCCGTTAGTACACGCATTCGCGAGCGGCAGCGAAACAACGAAAAATCTGTCAGTAGTATGGCAGGTTTTCGCATATGATATGTCTCACTCTAGCACATAGATAGATGAAATAGTTGCGTCCTTGTCAGTATTGTTTCGCAAGGAACTGCGAAATGGCCATTACACAGACGCATTGCGAAAAAGTTGCGAAAACATTGCTGTTTACTAACGTTCCGCAGATATTTCGTAATTTATAAGTATTGTGTCAAATAACTAAGAAGGGCTTCTTTTTATCATTAATGATGTTCCAATGATAACGATAATTTTAGTATAGAATATGTTTCAATCACAGAGTCAAAGAAAATCCTTTGAAAAGCATTCGTTAGTAGAAAATTGGACGAAAATGTAAGGGTAAATATAAATTAAAGGGACGCAATTTTATTAGAAATAATTGTCCTTTGGTTTCTTCTAAATTCAATTAATTGAAATCTCAATTTAATTAATTGAAATTTGATTTTTAATTTGGGTTTGGATGGAATTGGATTGAAATGGAAAATTAGATATTTATAAAAGCTGCGTACTTATATACATGTTATGTATTTTTATGAAATGAAGGTCAAAGAATCAGATCGATTTTGAGCTTTTTTAATGTTTTTGTTTTATCAAAATTCACAGAATTTATTCCACATTCAGCTTCGGTGGCTACGGTACATTATTTAAACATACATATCTTATATATAAAAATGAATCGCAAAATGTGTTGGTAAGCGCATAACTCGAGAACGGCTGAACCGATTTCGATAATTCTTTTTTTATTATATTCCTTGAAGTACGAGGATGGTTCTTATGTAGAGAAAACGTAAACATGTACCACGGGCGAAGCCGGGGCGGACCGCTAGTAGTTTAATATTTATATTAAGTTTTCTAATATACAAAAATTCCATTCGTATCCCAATATTTGTAAACTTTAAGTTAAAGTATAAAAAAATCAAATGTTTATCGAATAAACGTTTCATCTATCTATCTATCAAATACACATAAAATTTAAATTTAAAATTAATTTCAACCAAGAAGCTTATATATCAACAGTATATTTATAAAAATTCAGTTTTTTTTGTTCATTCTCTACTGTCTTGGCTATCTGTTTACTAGATGACATAAGATTACATGGAGAGAATTGACCTAATTACGGATAAAAACATTCTGGACATGAAGTTGTACTCGCATGACCGCTACTTATGTTGTATTAGGATTTTCTTATAAATCTTTCATTATCCTACGATTTATTATTTAGGTTCACTTCATCTACTTACTACTACCTTACTGATAGATAATTCTTTGGAATCTATAGTTAAAAATGTATACCTTTTTAATTAATAAAAATTTAAAAATGTTAGATGTTACTCCGACAATTTTTTTAATATAAATACTAGCGAAAAATCTACGGACGGACAGATCTAGCTTTTTGTGCTTAGAACAAATGATTTGTGGTTGATGAAATGATAACACATCAAATAGAAATAGAAGAAATAAATAATTAAAAGAATACCTATTCTTAAATATTCTTAATTGTACCTTGCCTTGTAATTTACTTAAAGTTAAATTCGCACGCTACCTGTAATTGCTTTTGTCTAGTTTAATCAAATGTAGAGCGGCACTTTTGTTATGTTGTTAACTTAAATATAGGTAACAACATAATATTAATAGAGCATATAATAATTCTGTATCTTATCTTATAATATATAAAATTGTCTGTCACAATGTTAGTTAACATACTCCTTCAAAACGGCAGGACCGATTCTCATGAAATTTTGTGAACATATCGAGTAGGTCTGAGAATCGGCTAACATCAATTTTTCATACCCCTAAATGATAAAGAGTAAGGCAGAACAACATTTGCCGGGACAGCTAGTTGTCTTATACAAATACAGAGAATAAAATTATTGATATGATTATGTTCCCGAAAAATTATGACTAGGCTTCACGTCATATTGAATAACTCGACATTGTCTGCCGATTCGTATCTCTACGTAATAAATTAGGCAAATGAAATGATACTGTTCAATCTCTTATGTAATTGTATGAATGTAACCTTATACTTTTGGTATACTTTCATAATACTACAGCAATGACATGCAATTCTGTCTATTCATTATATGCATATTAAAAGCACGTTACCAACAATGAAACGATTGAACTAATTCGAAGTCACATCATGGCTAAGCACATAATGATAGAGTCCGATGATTTCGCGGTGAACACGCGAACTTAATTTGCCACATGGGAAACCACAAGCATACATGCAATCTGACAAGGGCAACCTTCGACCTTATACATTACTCACCTCATCAAAACACAACTAAAGTCAATCACACTCAACAAAGGAAGACACTACGAGGGCGCTAACGCGGCCGTTCTCAGTGAGTACTAATGAATTGACATGGTATTCGTACACACACAATTAACGGATACAATTGGGAACATTTTTTATTGATGAAAAGGTTAAAGGAGGTGGTGGTACGGCGCCAGGCCAAAGGGCAGGCGAGCGCGCAAGCCGGCGCGCCGCCACACTCTGCTCTCCGACTGAGGCGCGCTTTGAGCCGTTCGCGCAAGCGTTGTGTGCCAGGATCGGCCAAAATTCACCCCCAAAACGCACCTGACTTAACGTCCCAAGTACTGCGACAATTTCAAACGAAATAGACTATATTCAAACGCATTTCGGGCTATTTTCCCGCGACATTCGTGACGTAGCTTCCATGATTTTTTGGGACAATGCGTGTGCCGCACTGCACACGTTGATAATTAAATGTGTTTGACAATACGGAGGCTGTGCCGTGAGGTGATGACGTCAATGTACCAAACACTGGATGAACGCCCGATTGGATAATTTGATAAGCCTTTGACTCGGTGTGTAATTAAAAATTATGCTAACACGCTGTGAGCTCTTGTCAAATTTTTCTGTTACATTTTAACAATTTTGCCTGGCTCTTTCACCTGCGTACTTTTAATGACTTCAACGAATTCGGGGATATGTTTGGTAGTTGTAAACAATCGTTGACGAAAAGCAAATAAATGCACACGAACATTATGAAGTGAAGTGGGTCCAATGAGACAGTGGTATGGTTAATCAAAGGAAATAATGAATCAAAGGACAAGGAAACATAATTTAACATTTTAATGTTTCTGATTAGGTATTGGTAGTCTGGGCAATATTTTGATTTTATAACAAAGTTAACAAAGCAAGACGATATATAGTTTCATTTCAAGTTGGTCAGCAGCAATACAATATTGACAAAAATACAAGTCAATAATATGAGAAAAATCAAATGGCAGAAATTGGTTAGATGCCAAGATTGTGCAAATATCTACCTGAATAGGCAACCAGCTCAGCTATTTTGTTGCAACTAAGAAGTATTCAGAATTTAATATACATGAACTTCTTCATAAACAAAATATTAGCCATGATATTAGATATGAAATTGAAATTGATAATATTGGAATTTCATCTATACTATGTAGAGTTTGTTTGTTTGTTTGAACGCGATAATCTCGGCACCTACTGGTCTGATTTGAAAAAATATTTCGGTGTTAGATAGCCCATTTATCGAGGAAGGCCGTTATATATCATCTCGCTTAGACCAACAGGAGAGGAGCAATGTGGGTAAAGTAAGTAATATCTAAGTAGTTGAAAATATAACTTGATTTAAGCCTTTCTATTGTACAGCGTTACCTGTTTCCTTTTTATAAACAGAGAGAAGTCAATAGACTGTAGACCCCATAGATTTATATTCATCAATGCGCTATTTGAATCATAAATGAACCACAAATCCAATTACAACCCAGATTACTATACTTATTTAGAGTTACTGGAGTGTGAATCGAGTATCAAAGTTATAAATATGTAGTTATAAACAGTTGAATTTAGTATAGTTCGCAACGAAGTTATTTTTAGCGTTGTTTGCATACAAGTGGTCTCTTGAACTATCGTTGCTGACTCTATTTTGAACGAAAATATTCGCCCTAATTTTTACGTAGTTTAAATTGAATTTTAATGAAAAACTTTGTAAATCAGGTCAAGTTTACTCGCGTTGGAATTAATTTTTTGATGTATGGGATGAATAGCTTATAATATTATCATATTATTAAATTAATAGAAGAGCAAGAAGAATAATGTCTGTGGTATTGAGTAGAAATAGCATTGATATTGCTGCAACTATGTGACTAAGTAAATTATTAAGTATGTTAGAAGGAAAATAAATTGTAAAAGAAAATCCAACCATTTTTTTTTTCATGCAAAAGCAGTACAAATTCAAGTAATACCTACCTAGGAACAATTTAAATATTTTTAAGATTTTGTACAATGTATTTCTAAGGATGAATACACAGTTTATCGAACTAGGTAGGTACATACAATTATTATAAGCGTGAAAGTTTGTACAAATGTGTGAATATTAGCTACTGTTTCACGCGAAGTTTACAAAATGGATTTCTATGATACTTGACTTGATTCATCTGGAGATGAAACCGCGCAGCACAACTAGTATTAATTACAATAATTGTTACCTGTTCTGATGTGTGTTCTGTGAGTTCTGTGATTGTTCATGACCACGTAATAATCATTCGTAATATTGGCTATTTCATACCAAAACCACGTTGTTACTATTCCATTTCCTAATTCAATTCAAACTAAATCACATGTATATTGCATCCCCATATTTTACAGCTATACTATTCAATTTCGAAGCTTTCGTGGGGTTATGTGATAATGAAATATATCCAAGTATATGGGTAGGTACTAGGTACAGGCCACAGGGTAATCCGTGGATTTTATGTCAATAAAATAAAAATAAAAAAGCTGTTTATTGTTTGTTAAAAGTTTATTGAACTGACAACATAGCATTATATTAATTATCTGTGACACAACATACATTTTTTTTTCTTCTATATGGAGTAAAAGGCTGTGTTCTTCAGAATTTCAGACAGCGCTGGTCACAAGACACTTATATGTATAAACAAAAATTAATAAATGCATAGTTACATACAGAAAAATTGTAACAAATAACAATACATAGGTACCTACTGCTGTAACAAAACGGTATCATGTATTACATAAATGTTTTATAGTAACATATAACTTAGTAATCCAGGCTTTACATACAAAACACAATTAGATTTGATTGAAACAGATCTTACGTCATATGATAATACTAATAAAATTAGATTAGAATACTGTGGAAATAGTAGAGCTTCACCAAAACAAATCATTTGTTATTCTTAAACACGCAAGTACGTAAATAAATTACGATGAATATGCGACGACAAAATATAAGTATTAAGACAGACGTATACCTATGTAAACCACTACAAAGTATGAAACAGTCGCTTTTTCTGACCCTATGTACCTATGCTTAAATCTTTAAAACTAAGCAACGGATTTTGATGCGTTTTTTTAATAGATTTTGATTCAAGAGGAAGGTTTTAGAATATAATGAAAGCGGGCGAAGCCGCGGGTGAAAAGCTAGACCTAAAAATATGACATTTACAAATTACTATCTACCTACTAAATTAAATATTACATTTAAAAGTTTAACTTTTAAAGGTTAATCTGCTAAGATGATGACAATAATCCTTATCCGTTTTATCTTTGTAGTTTGAGTGAGGTGATTAAGGACAATCAATCACAGTGGAAAATATGTAGTTAAAGCATCTGTATCGATTCTTGTATTAAAATAACAACTGAAAATATAAAAAAATATTTAAATACTTATGTTATATATTTTATGGTAATTTAACAGTCTTTTATCAATTAAAAATATCATCTATACTAATATTACTTATAAAGGTGAAGAGTTTGTTTGTTTGTTTGAACGCGCTTATCTCCGGAACTACTAGTCCAATTTAAAAAATTCGGTGTTAGATAGCCCATTTATCGAGGAAGGTTAGGCTATATATCATCACGCTATGCTACGACCAACAGGAGTGGAGCCACGGGGCAGAAACCGCGCGGAGCATCTTGTAAAGTTATTATTTAATATAAGCATTTTCTTCCGGTTTTCTAATTCTAATTTTCTGTTGCAATTTACCTATATAAAATGTTATTTCTAATCAGACAATGTATAATGCTGAAAAACTATTACAACATCAACAAAATATTTATTATTTAACATTATTTAATATGGAAGTCTTAAAAACTTATGTGTATTATTATATTATGTGTTTAAAATAGGTGTTAAATAGAATTTTCACCTTAGATTTTCACAATAATTTCTCAATGAAATTAATGATATTTATCTTTGTTCTAACATCAATCAAAAATTAAAAACTCATTAAATTTTTAGTTCAGGATACATCGCCCATTTTTGCAAGTGACTACTATCAAGCTAATTTTCCGTTTGTAGCTTTATTTTGATGAGACGCCCAATAATTTCGTGTACGAAAGTCTCGATTGTGGTAGCTAACAGAGATAACAAGGATAAAAATTTTTGATTTGATGGTTCTCAAATATTTATTACTAACTGAATTTTTTTAATCTGTTCAATCTCAAGATAATTAATTACCTAAATTATTCGAAAAAATATTTGTCCTACAAAATCTATGGTTTGTTCAAAGAGTCCCCCTTTCCAAAGTGTATCGATAACGAGGTCATCATAAATGATTACTAACAAGCTGATTTTTTTGTTTTCACTTACTTAATGTTTATATAATTCAACAGACATATTGTCCTACAAATTGCGTAATAAATATTTGAGAACCATCAAATCAAAAAATGTTATCCTTGTTATCTCTGTTAGCTACCACAATCGAGAGTTTCGTACACGAAATTATTCGGTGTCTCATCAAAATAAAGCTACAAACGGAAAATCAGCTTGATAGTAGTCACTTGCAAAAATGGGCGATGTATCCTGAACTATTTTAGTACATACCTATATAAAAATAAGCAATAAATAACTGGTATAAAATTTGAATTATAATACGTTACTTAATTTTGATTGAAGATATCAACCTTCGATAGCTCAGTTGGTAGAGCGGTGGACTGTAGAGGAATATCACTGTCATCCATAGGTCGCTGGTTCAAATCCGGCTCGAAGGAATCTTTTTATTGTTTTTTTTTCATGTTTTTTTGTTTGTACTCAATTATATTCAAAATATATATTTTTGTTTGTAAAAAAATATTCAGATGCGTGAAGGAAAAATAAATGCATTTTTTTAATTATAACGTTTAAAGCGCTATAAAACAATTGAAATTGAATGGATCCAAATAAGCTTTATAAAAATGAAAACAAAAAAATAATAAAAAATTATCGCTGCGGACAGGATTCGAACCTGTGCGGGTAGAACCCAATGGATTTCAAGTCCATCTCCTTAACCACTCGGACACCGCAGCTATACAGAGCGAGATGAATTTAGGGAACGTAACCTTTTATAATAAAATGTTTTATAATAAAACGTTTGCTTCAGTGTTTACTAATCGATATTGTCGTTTTACGTGTAAATTTCAAAAAGGAGACTAATCTGACAACCCTATATTTTACAATAGAAATACGAATACATAACATACTCGTAGTATTATTTTATCTGTGATTTTATGTGTGTACTTTCATAGTTTTTCCTTTTTCATATGGATAATAAAAAGTAAAAATTTATCTGTGAGAATAGTACGGTAATATTAATTGTCATTCAATTAAAAGACAAACAATAATACAATTGGAAAATTTAAGACACAGCCACTCTCAAATTACTGTGTTAAATGTTAAATTTTCGAAATGAATTGTCATTGAAAAACAAAAATGCAATTGTAAATTTTAATTCTATGTAGTGGAATTTGAATTCTATTTTATTTCATTTATTATTGTACCTAATTTAATTAAGCGCCGATTTTACAAACCTTGGTTAAAATTTATCCGTCTAATAAAGTAATACACGAACATTTTAAAATCTAACCTGTAAACTGTCAAATACGGACAATTAGAATATATATTTTTGAAATGGTGCCTAGTTAGTATACGACAGTATTATACGTTATTCGATGAATAAGTTTTATCCAAGGATTGAAAAATCAGCCCTAAAATGAAAAATAGTTTGGATGTTTAGATAATAGATGTCGTTCTATTTTGATAATACTGCCATCTTTTGACTTGACAAAGATATTAAAAATTTTAATATCTACTCCACACTAGATGGCGCTAAATTTAATGATGGTATATTCGACAATAGATGGCGCACCTGGACTTAGTTGAAAACTTGTTAGCGTTAAAATAATAATATTATGAAACTAAAATTATTTATTATTAAATTATAAAATTATAAAATATCCAAAAGCTAAATCAGTCAATGTGTGCTGTAAAGACAATATTATAATTATTATGGTTTTTAGTAAGTAATATGAAACCCCATGCGTGATGTGGCCCAATTATTATTGTACAATAATTAAAAGTTGATGCCCCATAACATAAATAACTATATAATATTATGTTAAAAATTAATTTTAACACTCATTGTTTTAACACGGTGATAAAATACGGAAAATACGCAGTTAATTTTTACCGTTTCCTAAATGTTTATAGTTTTATAAATTTGTGTCATTCTTTGCAAATAGAACTTTTATGATTTTTTTAATAATTAAGTAGGCACATAGGCTCTTAGTAATGATTTAAAAAGTATCTAACTATACAGCATATCTGCGTTCATAAATAAAAGTTATGATAGGTAAGTTGAAATAATTAAAACAATGCTCAAATAGCTATAATTTTTAAAACCCTTTTGTAAATATTTATCCATCAATAAATTATTAATTTTAAATTGGAAATTAAGAAAAAAATGATTTCTTTTTTCGCCCGGAAGTTCAACCTTCACGGCGAGTCAATTGTTAGATAGAAACATCTATTGTCCTGCATTGAATAGATTTTTTATAGATTAGTGTTTTAGATTAGCACGGGCCAATTCCGCGAAATGCGGATTCTTTAATGAAGGAAGTTAATACGACACGCTACATTACGCCTTTGACGTATCTCTTGTTAATTACACGGTTCATAGGAAGCAATGTAGACGTGAAATTCGAACTAATTTACTTTTGTTTTAGTTTCGTAGGATGAGTTGAGCTTTGGTAATACGAATAAGATTAAATGATGTCGGAAGGGTTCAGTATATTTGTATTTCTTTTGATTTGTGTAGAAATCTCATGTCACTGACAAAGCGGTTGGACTATTTTAGACTTCTTTGTAAATATTCGGTAGGTCTTGAATAGGTCGTAAACTTTTTTTATTCCCCAAGTGATAAGGGTGTTCTCGCAGATTGACGTTTATATATTGTTATTATTTGAAAAAATATTTTTCACGAAAAACTATACCTAGAATCAATTTTTGTGTAATTTGGTATCTCCATAGAATATATTCTAGTTTATCTTTTAGTAAAGTATTTTTTATCAGACTTCCAAAGCAAGGCGCGCTGTATCTAGTATTTTATTATACGTTTGCCTCGCCTTGTTATTACTCAAGCCGTAAAATCGTAGAATAATGTGTTTAACAAGATATTAAACTATGTGTACATACTTACTATAAAACCTCAAACCAAAGTGAATCTTCAGTTTAGGAGAGACAGACATAAAAACAAAAGCGTAGACCATGCTCGTAAAACTTGCATTAGACACCTCTCTCTAAAAGTAAATAGGACTGTCGCGTGAGTAAGTGTTATTAGTAAATATTTTTTTAAAGAATTGGAAGCCGGAAGACGGAAAACGCGGGATCGAATATTCATAAAAATAAATATCAGATTAAATAATTATTTTTATTTTAAATGTAATTAACTTTACTTTTTAACTTTATTTTAAATGTAATTTTATTGTTGTTTAAATAACACAGCTTTAATTAGCAATTACGATCTAATTTCGTATTTCTATGTGCAGCCATGTTATATTTAAATTGGAATCTGTTAATTGACAAGCGAAGTGTATACTTACATATTTGTCTTCACCTTCACTTATCACTAAAAAGTCTGTATTCTGTCTGCACGAAAGTACTTTATATTAAATTAAACAAAATTATTGCTTGTCCCAGCTGCATTCGAATTGACATATAAAAAATAAACTTAGGAATAAGCTGTAGTTTTTTACGATAAAATAATTTTCAATATATTTTTAGTGTTTTAAATACTCTGTTACACAAAAATAATAAACTTTCCTAATAAAATACAAATGCGCTTGTGTACGCGACAGTACAGATCCTAGTAAATAGCATTAGAAGTGCATAGAGGTGATCAAATCGTCCACAGACGGACAAACCTTCTCGGTTTATAGTTATTGAAACACCATTGAAGGCTATAAACAATATTTTGCGTTAAAAGCTTTTCAAGTGATAGATTTAATACATTTCTCCTGTGATTCTATGGTTTTTTTATGATCTTTACGATTAAGATTGTTCTTTCTGAGATATGAAAAAGCGTGGTTATGAAGTGTATTCACATGATATTTTTTACATAATATTGTATTGATATTGTGTATATTATCAGATTACAGATTATTTTAGATAGTCTTTGATTATAGATACAAAGTAGATAGATAAAAAGAGATATTTTGTTGGTTGTTACTTTTCTAAACGTAAATTTTTGTAACATAAATTGATGAATGTTTGTTCCTTCCTTTATGCAAAAAGACTATTTGCTTTTGGATGAAATTTGAAATAAATATATTCCAATAGCATGCTTTTAAGCTTTTTTATTTGAAGTGCAGCTGCTGATAATTTCCTTAAATGTATTTAAATCTATGTCCTAAAACTTGCCTAAAACAGTGACGATACTAATTCATTCGTCATTTTCCTCGTGTTAACAATGGGTAAAATACTTGATACTCGTGGTCTGACGCAGGGAGTTTCTTTATCAAAAGCTAATGTGACGTTTTTGTCCTAATATTGAACTGACATATTTATGAAAACACACACATTTCTAGCAAATAGTTTAAACATTTTCATCGATTACGTCACCAAAATTCTATTAAACAATAATTTATTTTGTAGGATTTTCGATATAAAAGATTGTGTAGGATTTTCAGGAGTTAATACGTTGCTGTCACAAACTTTTTTCGTTATTTTTACACGAACTATAATGTTTAAAATTTGATAAAGTTATTCAAAGATTGAAAATAATATTTTGAAAAACAACTTTTAAAGTGCTATCTATCATTAATTATTAAAAGTGATTCAAGAAATTTATGAACGACCATTTTTAAGTATTTACGACTGAAACTTTAATAACTTTTGAAACAGTAAAGACATAATATTATAGTAGGGAAATAATCATCATTTGTGTTGAGAATAAACCACAGAATAAAACTGATAATTTAGTTATTTATAAACATTTATACGATGCATATTGCATGCATCTGTTCTTTACAGGAAAGTCAATGACCCTTTCTCTCAATATTGACCATGTTTTTCACAGCTTACATATTATAACCTAAAAATGACGTCATTCCAAACGTTCCAACTTCAAATGGTGTAATTTGATTGGTTGTTTACAAACCGGCGCGTGCGGCACAATCACGTCCGCATCTTTCACGGAAATCTTTACATTGGATGCTTGTTTTCAGTAGGAATATGCGTCAAGGATTGGTACCGTCAGCAGGAGAAGTGATTTTACTTTGTGACTGGACAGTCTGCAAACAAATATATAAATTTTCCTGGTAGAGTTTATTGTCACTTCAAAATAAATTCTTGAGAAAAATACTTTTTAAATTGAGTAATTATTTTAAATGATATTTTATTTGTGCATCACTATATCATGATAGTCTTTAAATTGTGACTAAACAACCCAAGTGCTCTGGGTTCGATTCCTAGTTAACCACTTTAACCACAAATCACAATATAATTAATAATCGACCTGTAAAGAATGTAATGAACAATGATGCAATGAAAATCCAATTTTTCAATTATTCATCACTTACTTTCCTGTTCTACATAATTATTAAATATCTAAAGAAGACTAATAAAGAGGCTTGTAGGCTGAAGTTCAAATATAATGTCCTTTAATTGAGCCTCACATCACATCTATTAGGAATTAATAAAAAAATACCTATTAGACAATACGATCTCCGCTTACGTCGTACGCAAAGCTTGCATTATGAAAATAACACAATTTTTAAATACACTTCGTTGCAAGTTTTTTCCCTTTGTAAAATATGCACTCTGACGCAAGTTTATCAGGGTACACGTCTAATACATTTTTACACCTAATACAGATTAATTCAATCTAGTATCATATCAAATATTACCCGCCACACAATTACGCAGTTAATTACAAATAAATATTATATAATTGTGTGGCTAATACCTAGTGCACACTAAAAGTTTTGCGTTTCTAGCCACCCATAAATGTTTGAATTTTGAATGTTATATTTTTTTAACCTATGAAGTCTCATAAGTTGAGGAAAAAAAATTTGGCTGGAAGCTCGTGTCAATTTTTTTTTATCTCAAGTTGAAGTTCGTTGTCCGTAGCAAAAACGGAACTAACACGAAACAATTTTAGGGCGATGATTTTTGATGATTTTAAAAGTTCGCTTTCTCCGAAAGCTTGCACTGCTCGCCTTCAAAATACTTTTGGGAGGGAAGCACCTTATTTGAGCACTGTAAGGCATTGATATGCTGAATTTCATCGCGGCCGTGTTTCTCTTCATGATGAAATTCGTGAAGGTCGACCCTCAACTGCGATCACGGAGGAAAATATGGCTACCATCATACGACTAATTTAAGAAAATTGCCATATCACTTATTAGGAGATTCGAGGACATTTGGGGATTGGTATGAGACAAATTCAGAAAATTTTACATGAACATTTCAAAGTTAGGAAGCTTGGTTGCCTGTGAATTGCTCCTAAACTCACTCCAGAACAAAAACGACATCGAGTAGATTGGTGTTAAGAAATGCTATTAAAGTACAATTACGGACATTCTAACGCCGTGTATAATATCGTGACAGGATATGAAATATGTGTATATGGTTATATTCCAGAAATAAAACACCAATATTCTTTGTGGGTGTTTAGAAGTGACAGCAAACCAACCAAATTGAGGCAGGCGAGAAGGGTTGGCAAACAAATGATTGCATTATTTTTCTCTAAGACAAATCCTGTCTGCACTATCCCACTTGAGTAACAAAAGACTGTTAATGCCGAGTGGTACACCACTATTTTTTGCCCAATTTCTTAGAAAAAATAAGAGAAAAGCGACCTAGAAGTCGCATCTTGTTGCACCATGACAGTGCTTCGGCGCACACCGCGAACAAAACAAAGTCATTTTTGGCTACTGAAAACATAGAGCACGTGACTCATGCCGCACGCAGTCTTAACCTAGAACCTTGCGATTTCTTTCTTTTCCCAAAAATCTATGAATCAATGAGTGGTTCGACATTTACGAGACCAGAAGAGGCCGTGGTTGCTTTCAAACAGCACGCAGAAAACATACCCTCGGACCAATGGTCCTCATGTTTCCAGAAATGGTTTGAACGGATGAAAAAGTGTTTTAAATGTAACGGAGAATACTTTAAAAAGTAGTAAATATAATATTGGACGAATAAATTGTTTTGTTTATTAGTTACGCAAAACTTTCAGTGTGGCCCACGTAACATCTAATCCGATTGCGGTCGTAATCCTATATAACTTATTCCACCACAAGTTGTGAAATGAAAAGAGGATTTACCAGAAACGAGTGTTATCTTTTTAATGAAAGCGATTGATTAAGAAAGCGGTTGGTTGATATAGTTCTATCTATTCTCTTTATTTTGTGTATATTTCTATGTATTATATAGCGAAAGATTCTATAATCAAATTCCTAATTTCCTAACGTATTTACCTATATCTTTGTAATCCACGAAATCCAGTATAATGAAATGTATGCAAATGTATTTGTATTAGATGGTATTAGACGTGTTGTTGCTGTTCTTATAATATTATGTAGCTTGCCACATTCATGAAAGAGCAAATTAGCTAACTATAATAATATAACTATATAATATATAATAATATAAGCCATTCTATGATGATATAGAAAAAGCCAGGAGTTTCACAACCGGTAAAGTTATTCTATTGGGAGACTTGAACGCGAAGATAGGTCAAAGAAAGCCGGAAGAGAGTACAATACTAGGCCCATACTGCTACGGTAAAAGAAACTCGAGAGGCGAAAAACTTGTCCAATACGCTCTAAAAAATAAGTTTACAATAATTAATTCAGTATTCAAGAAAAATACAAAAAACTTATGGACATGGATTACGCCAGATAAAAAGAATAGAAACCAAATAGATTATATTCTGAGTAACTATCCAAAACTATTTACCAACATGGAAGTCATTAACAAACTCTCGTTTCCGAGCGACCACAGACTCTTAAGAGGAACAGTATCTCTGGATAAACAAAAGAAAAGCCGAGCTAATTTTGATACAACCCCAACAATCACACTATCAAATGAGAAATCACAAGAAACATACCTATCTGCCTTAAGAAATAAAATAAAATTAATCAACTGGGAAGCTAACGATAACATTGAATCATACTATCAAAAAAATAGAGTCATCCATACTAGAAAGTTTAAAAACAATTACGTCAATTAAAACAAAGAAAGAAATAATATCTGAAGAAACTAAAAACCTAATTAAAAAACGCATAGAACTCCAACACAAACCTTCAAAAAACAAGAAAGATAAAAAGGAACTTTCAGCACTCTACAAAACTACAAACAAACTACTTAAAAAAGATTATGATAATTACAGACTGGATATTATTGAAAACCACCTACTATCCTCGGGAAGCCAAAAGAAAGCCTACAAACAGTTAAATTCAGAAAAAAATTGGATCCCGACATTGAATACGCAAAAAGTAACAAAGAAACAGCAAACTAGAAAGGACCTTGTAAAAATTGCCTCCGACTTTTACACAACCCTATACGATGATAAATCTATCACAAACTACAGCTACAAAAAGTGTATAGAAACAGATGAAAAAACATTGTCAATACAACCATTCAATGAAGAAGAAATAATGTCAAAAATTAAAAAAAGATAAAAGCCCGGGTGTTGACAATATACCGAACGAAGCCTTACTACTTGGAAAACATCTACTGATAGGTCCACTCGTTATTCTTTTCACTAAAATACTGGAACAACAAGAAATTCCTACCAAATGGGCAAAATCGCGGATAATCCTGATATACAAAAAAGGAGACCCAGCTAATATAAATAATTACCGACCTATTAGCCTACTTCCAACAATGTATAAGCTATTTGCTATGTGTCTGGTAAAAAGAATAGAGCCAACTATAGAAATGCACCAACCAGTCGAACAGGCAGGTTTTCGTCATGGATACTCAACGACTGATCACATACATACCTTAGAACAAGTGATAGAAAAATATGTTGAATATAATCAAAATCTATACATAGCATATGTCGACTACGCAAAAGCGTTCGATTCCATATCACATATGAGTATCTGGGACGCATTAGAGCATCAGAACCTTCCACATGTATACATTAACATCATCAAGGATATATATAGAAAAAGTACAAGCCGCGTCAAATTAGATAGGCTAGGCGCAGAATTTTATATCCGCAGAGGTGTGAAGCAAGGAGACCCGCTATCGCCAAAAATATTTATAACTGTCCTGCAAAATATAATGAAAGACCTAGAATGGAACAAAAAAGGTAAAGGAATAAGCATAGAAGGAAAAAACCTCAGTAACCTAAGATTTGCGGATGATATAGTTCTTTTCGCTAAAACACCAAATCAACTAGAGGGAATGCTAACAGAACTAAGCGCTGCAAGCGCGAATGTAGGCCTACAACTGAATACCTCAAAAACAAAAGTAGCTACCAATGGCATAAAGAAACCTATACGAATAAATCAAACACCTATTGAATACGTAGAGAGCTATATCTACCTCGGAAAACAAATATCATTTGAAAAGACAAGACATCTAGACGAAATAGACCGGAGAATCAAATTAACGTGGAATAAATACTGGAGTAACAAGGAAATACTAAAATCAAAACTATCAATGAAGCTAAAGAAAAAAGTAATGGACTCGTGCCTGTTGCCTTGTTTAGCATATGGTGCCCAAACTTGGATCTTTAACCACATTACCATGTCAAAAATACGCACGTGCCAACGGTCTATGGAAAGAAGTATCCTTGGCATCAAGACCATAGACAAAGTCAACAGCACAAAAATCAGAGCAAAAACCAAAGTAATAGACGTGTTACAACATGCACAGCGCTTAAAATGGAAATGGGCTGGACATATCGCCCGCTACTCCGAAGATAGATGGCCAAAAAGGGTCACGAAATGGATAGGCCCAGGATCCAAGAGACAGAAAGGCAGACCAAGGGCTCGCTGGGCTGATGATATTCTACAAATGACAGGCAAAGACTGGATGAAGGCAGCTGGAAACAGGAGGAAATGGGGACAGTTGGAGGAGGCCTATACCCGAAAGGGGCCAGGACATTTAACCTAACTGCATTTTTTTATATTTTCGTGTATTATGTATCTTTTGTAGTAAACTGTATCTAAATGTCATGGATTATAAAGGCTAAATAAAATAAAATAAAATATAAGCCATCCGAATCTTACGTTATGCTATCAGCCATCTATCAGCTTAGGCCTTCGCCTATCAAAAGATCGACTTAATTAGGAGAGTGTAATTTTGTAGTGTTGGTAAGCCTGAATACCTTCGTGCTAAAGTACGCACTACTTTTACGTAGAAAAACTATCTGTACCGTGTAAGGATAATCTAATACAATGTGAAATATTGATACGCTGCGTAGTAATTAGTGAAACAGTCGGCTGAACATGCGTTCTTCTTGAGTGGCTTGTGAAATTGAAAACACGAAGAAAGTTTGTAAATGTGCTATTATATCTGTACTCTCACTGGAACTGTCATGGTTTATTAGAATCTGTATAGGTACTTCTACCACCTACTGAGGTGATCCGGAAACATTTATAGCAATTTTGCTGAATGTTAAAATTCTTTATTTTAAAATGTAAGCATTGAGGAAATAAACGATGTGACAGATAATATAATTAATTCTATTACTTTTACTATAAGTAGATAGAAACACCGCAAATACAAAAAAAATGAGTACCTAATAAGTACCTACCTATAATATACTACCTACCTATAAGTTTAATTTCAATATCAGTTATCACCTACCTTTTCACTTGATAAACAAATAGTCATAATAATTCAGGAATACAATATACAAGTTGGAAGGAACATCAAGTCCATTTTCACACAAATAAATATACATACATTCGATAACACTCAAATCTATAAATACTAATAATATTATAGCTGAAGAAATTGTTTGTTTATTTGAACGCGCTAATCTAAGGTACTACTGGTGCGATTTGAAAAAATATTTTGGTGTTATATTAAGTATATCATTACGCTAAGACCAACAGGAGTGGAGCAAGGCGGGTAAAACCACGGGGCACAGCTAGTAAATTATAAAACAAATAAGTACCCAATTCTCGTTAATAGCAATTGTTGAGTCAACTTTAGGAATTATCACGATAGCATACATTATTAGGGACAGTGATTAGATAAGATTAGTTTACGAGAAAGTCACTTTCAAAACCTATTGTTGTTGGAACAACGAATCGGGTATCTTTAATGGGTTTTAGTGCATACATTCTAAGCTACTATGCAGAACTATGAGGTGTCTCCGTTAATTTATGCAAACTTTTTAAAACAAGATTACGCAAAATGTAAAAAAAGATGTAGTAATAAAGTTGCTTTCTTAATAAGCTGTAAAAGAAAGAATCCCAATTGAATTTGAGTTTGTGTATTCAAATAAACAGTAGCAAACAGTTTATTAAATAGTAGGTACTAATGTGTTTGTTAAGTAACTTATTAAGTTCGGACAAATTAGGTACAAATACTAGATACGAAGTGTGTGTTTAAACATATTTATTTCAAACCAATTTGAAAAGTGGATTCATCTTTTTATACCTTGCGATTCTTATGTAGATAGATTATTTATCTACATAAGATACATAATATTTATTCCATTTCTATAGTTTGCCTTAATAATGTCTGAATCAAGTTCTGTGATTGTATCTTGAAGTAGCTTTTTGGTAATCTTTCTGTAATATTAATACTTAATGACATTGATGAGACCTTTTTTACATTGTAATTGAGTCATTACTATAACATTTTAGCAATATAAATTTTAAACTGATCTTTTATTACACGTCTAGTAAATGAATGGGTGGCGTCAATGATACGGCACATTTAATTTGACATTGAAACTTCAGCATGCAATAATCCAACAACTTACTAGTACTTATTCTATCAAATGATTATGCTCCGTACGCGAACGTGATACGGCACATATTACCGTGCATGAATTAGTGAATTTAATAAGAGTGCATGAAGGTGCAGCGAAGATAATGATTACTGTACAAAGATTGAGTTTCGTTGACATGTATCAGAGGATATGTCAATCATCCCAAGAACAAAAGATTAGAAATATAAAAGGTAAAGATAGATTGTATCGCTAGAGATTGCATAATCTTGAATGTTTTAATGATAACTATAATTGGAATTAGGGATTTTTGCTGTGACTAAGGCTGTGTGGGAGCATAATGTATTGTAGTCAGTTTGACATCCACTGGGGTTAAACGCCCTTAGTAGGTGAACACGGAAAAATGGACTGTTTTCTATGAGCTATAATTATTGAAAATATTGAGGTTTTTTCGCACTGAAATTTCTAATATGTATTACAGAACGTATGTGTGATGGGATGACTGTTTCCAAAACACGATTGGAAAACTTTTGCTCGATAAAAAAAAATCCTGAAGTTACCTCTAAAATATCATATAAATGCTCATTACAACCGTATTTTACGATAATAATTCGTATAAAATCACAAGTACATAGGCATTTACCTTCTCGATTTCGTGACTGTTTTAGATTTAGAAAATACTAAATATTTTCATTCACTTTTTGATAAAAATGTGAATGGCGCTTACGATTTTTAGTTTCGAGCACGTTGATTCCATACTAAACGCGGACCCCCTCACCGCTTACCTCAGGCCCGAATAGCTGAATTTTCGCTACCGCCTAACCCCCCTTAATTCCTCGGATATTTTTCCAACTTCCAAGATTTCCTAACGTAGAATGGGATCTCGATCTTACAACACTACAAAGTATATAAGGTTATACATATTTATATTTTAAGATATAGACATTGTAAATGGTACGTAAATAATTGTGGAAGTTGGTCGTGTTATAATTAATGTGAAATGGTTTATCTAATTTAAGTTTTGCATTATTTATTACTATCCAGTTGCTAATTATTCGATTGCAGGTATATCTAAATAAAAAATAAAAATTAATTTAATAAAGTTTTAACTTTTTAGAGTAACAGAAAATTGAAATTTGAGTTACATATTATCATACCTATATTCATATAAAATTGTCAATCATGATACATACCTACTCGTAGGTATTAACTAAAATAACATAATTTATTGTCTCAAATATGATATGACAATATGCATAAGTTACTTTCACAGGCCAAATGTAAATTATAACCTTTTCATGAAAGTTATTTTTATAACTGCTTGAGTCTAGACATAGCGCCGTCAGTTGTCGGTACTGTATTTCCTATGTTTATTAAAAATATCTCTATGAATTATAATTTTATAATGTTTGCTTACTTTCACGTCCTCTTCAACTAACTCTTTATAATTTCATGGGAAAGAAAGAGAAATATGTTAAAAAATACTACGTGGAAATTGTTTAAATAGACCCAATGCCAAGTTCTAAAGTCCTCAGTATTTCTGAATAAGTAATTTGGTGCCCGCTAAATCAACGTTTAGTAAAGTAGTTCTAGCAATAATAATTTTCTCTGACGTAGTTTATATTTTATATAATTTAATAAGATATAAAATGTTTTAATATTTTCCCTAAGGAAACCTGGCTTAAAAACATTTTGAATAATGTCGGAGTCTGGAATTATACGCGTTTTTAGTTTCTGCCAATTCATTTTGGAGTTTTTAATGACTTCTGAGTGGATCGTGGTAGTTTAAGTACGTTTTAACGAGAATGGTAAGTGTCATCCACGTGAACCTGACTAATTAAAAAGGGTTGGTAATTAATTAATTAGACGTCCTTTTTTCAACCCCATGTATGGAATACCGCCTATGAGGGGTTGAAAAACTTATCGTATATTATGTATGTGTACTTTTGCATTGATTATTTTAAACTACACCTAAGTACCGTTTTGCAGAGTCTGGAAATGCCCTGAAAAGTTTGCCGTATGCTACATAAACTACATTAGTGATTTTCTTGTGAACATATTTTATTGGCTACTTCACCTATTTCGACCATGTATGTATTTGGATCGTAGACGACATTTTTTTAGTTTCTTGATTGATCCGTTTGTATAAAGCAGCTCTCTATATTTTTATTCTATCCTTACGAGTACTTTTGTTACTATTAAATTATAGATTTTGTAAGATCTAGAGACGCCTTGAAATTAGTTCTATATTTCATACACATTTGTTTATGTGGTTTTGTTGTAGAGAAGATGTAATTAAATACATTAACGTGTCTAAAATGTAGGCTTCCTGTGGAGATGGTTTGGCAATATTCCAAAGCGGGCAATTGTATCATATATTTGCTTGCCAAGACTGAGATGTCCTGGGTTGTTGACCTCTGAGACAGCGATGTCTTGTAAGTATATAATATAATTCAATGAATATTTATCAATTTTAACGTTTTATATAAAATATAGCATCAATGAGGGAGTCTTTTTTAGCTTTTCTAATATATCGCAGAAGGTAAGTAAATATAATAAGATCTTAAAAGTAGAGTTTAAATTCATACATACTTCTAGAACTGTTGGTCCATTTTAGAATTTAAACAATTCCTTAAATAATCCTACATATATATTATTAAGACAGCAGCACAGGAACCTTTATTTTTACAAACGAAGCCAACGCTTCAGCTAGTATTAAAAAAGATCAACTTTGTTATTGTGTTTATTCGAGGTAATCTCGGCTTTTACTGATCCGATTTTAAAAATTCTTCCAGTAATAGGAAGCCATATCATCTTGTTGCTATTTTTATACTAAAAAATATTTTAAAGTATAGGAACATGATTATAAAAGATCAGGCATTGAAATAAGATTGCAGAAAAAAAAGAAGTTTAGTACCTAAGACAAAGAACATTCAAAATAATTACAAGGCTTCTACAAGTTAAGTCGATTGTGTCAAATGAGATAAAATACAAGAGCTTGATGTTATTTATCAAAATATCAATAATGAAATGATAGAAACCAACGTTACTTACAATGACTATCTTTTACCACGTTATTGCCAAAACTCATTTGTAGCTTATTTATAACCATATTGTAATTGTGTTTGCAGCTGACAGGGTTTGGATTGAATTTGGCACATCATATATTTGAGAGGCTTGATTAGCATAATATTTGTAGGTGGAGCATTTCAGAACGTTAAGATTCTTGTAATGCATCTTCTGTTATGTTTCATTAATCATTTTAATAACATTTTAAATCATTTAGACATTAAAATGTTAGACAGAATATTTTTTTGTAATTTGTGAGGAACATTGCATTCTAATTTATATTTATTTATTAATTAATTATATTATATTAGCAATTCTTACTTCCTATCTTCCTACATATTCAATAAATTCTTGAACAAACAGCATATTTCCTTCAATTTCTGCACATTTGCTACTAAATAAACAAAAACAAAATAACAATTAATCACTTCATTCACAATTTTCGTGTAACTTAATTCTTATTCTCGTTCTCCTCGTTTCCTACAAAAACTTTAACCATTTTCACATGCTTTTCACAGATATTATGTGCATAATCGGCCATGAAGTATGTATGTATCATCGGCCCACGCTCCCGCTGCTGGGACACGAGCCTCCTATGAGAGTACAGGCTATTGTCCAAGCTGGCCAAATGCTGGTGGGCAAATGTCACATGTGGCCGAACTTTTGATTCTTCGTCCGTTTCCTCACGATGTTTTCCTTCACCAATCAACCATTCAAGAAAATCGGGAAAACTTGGAGCGAGATCCAAAAGGGAAGCTCTCAATAGAAACATCTGACGGAGCACTGTCATGGATTCCATTGCCTCAGTTAGGCGACCCAGGAACATAAGTCATTCAAGCAGTGGTAATGTTAACATAATTTATGATATCTGCATATTTCCTGCTAAATAAATAATAATTAATTACGAAGATACACCTACATCGCATCAAACGCAATTATCGTGTTCCGTCCCACGGGTGTCAGCGACCTTTATTGTCTTTGGGCTTAGTTATTCGAAGGTTTTGCTACTTCTTGTATACTTTTGAGTCATATCAGATGACCTCGTCTAATAATAAATTATTTATGTTAAATCCTGTGTACATAAAGAGGATAAAAATATTTGGCTGTGGAATAGCAGGAGGACTAGGAGGAAAATAATGGAGATAAAATAAGAAGTAAGTTTAATTTCTTTGATAAGTAGAAACAACCTGTTACTGCATTTTGTAACGTTAACTCAATCTAAAAAAATGTAGATTTACAAACTATTTTAAAGACTTTCTTATATTAAGGTAAGTACTGGATTGAGTTTCTCACTTATGGGACAAAAATAGATTTGAAAAAATTAAAAGACAATGTTTCAGTGTTCGACCGAATATATCTTGTACAAAACTACAGCTGCCTTAATTCTAGTTATTAATTGCTCTCACATAAACATTGTATTCCAAATATTGAAAGCTTACAAAGGGAATTTAACACCTATTCCGACCAGGAAGGATTTGCAGGCCGTTATTAATTATAACCAAACACAGTGTAAGTTTACAATAGATCGGGCGGCGACCGACAACAAAGGAGAGGATGTAACTGTACACTCACAAAATGTACACTGCTCTGTGTGAGATCGGAATGTTTCAAAGAGATGTTTAGTTTTAAAAAATACGTTACGAATTATGCAATACTGCTTTTTATAAAATTGAAATTAAAAATATATATTGTGATAATAGATAAACTTATTAAATACCTACAGTTGCCGAAGCGTATTGGCTTTAATGCTTGCGTGTTGTCAGGAACAAAAAAATACGTGTTATAGATAACAATAAACGAACTATACACAGAGATGAAAGGTTATATTCATACGAGTCTGAGTAGATAACCACATGTTATTCCTAAAAAAAGCTTTTAAGTTCCAAAACAATGTCTCTTACAAGCGTTGGAAGCTAGAAAAGGTATTGATTAACCTTGCATCCGATGATCTGCGCTAAGTAATGCCTTATTACGAATACCTATAAGCGCATGTACATAAAATTCAATGTGCATAGCAAGCCTTAAAAGTGTGGATTAAACACATTAGTAGGTTTTATTTAGCACACTAACAATGCTTATAGATAGTGGCTGATACCTTCGACGTGAAATAAGGGAAAATTTTCGTTTGATATCTCGATTTATTATCACAGTACAAGAGAATTTATGATATTATAAAAAGTTGTAAAAATCAACTTCTACTTTGTTATGTTTGGGAACTAAAATTGAAGATCATATATGTTTTTACAGTTCTAAAATAAAAAATGATCATCAATCTTACAATATAGTAACACGACACTAAAGGCAACAGGTCGTTAAATTATGTCCCAAACATTGAAAAGACAAATGAGGCTCATTTAGAAGCAAACTCGCGATTCTAGGAACATCGACAACATGTGTCGGGTCACTTTTGGGCCGATATCCAGCACAAGGCATTTCCTTGTGTGAAATACTTCACAAGACTTTATGCTCTATGCCTGACTAGGAAGATGTTAAATCGCGTGAAATATAATTGCGATTGCGCTGAAAGGAATGCTGATGTAGTGTCGGTAAGCTAGTGAAATATAATAGCGTTCAAATGTGGCGTACTTCTAAATAAACAATCCTGTGTGGTCAAAGAGCTCCCGCTGTTTTATTGTTTCGCCCAATTCGCAATGGGCTTTAATTTAATATGGCATTATATAGATGATAGATGAAATGTTTTAGGGCTATTTATTAATCTAAGAATTGTCATAGTTCAAAGGTTTAAATTAAAAGTAACTAGCCATAATTTCAAAAAGCTTAGAAGGTAGATACATTGCACAAAGTAATTAGCAGCAAAACCATTTTTTTATGCAGGAAGAAGTTCTCCTGGGCGAAAACAGGAAGAGGACTGCTCCTGAAAATTAAAAAAATATCAATAAGTACCTATCGTGATAACCAAAATGAATAGGTACATTATAATAAATACTTGTTATAATATCAATAAAATGATATTAGCATAGAAGGGTTCATTAATCTTCACACTCATGTGAGAGCGGTGCTGGTCCCACGCGAGCGCACGTGGTAACCATTAGGAAGCGTCCTTCACGCCTTGTGGCTACTAATCTGCTACTGCTTCCTGGTCGCCTGGTAATCAACGGTAGAACTATATGTTTAGGTAATAAATACAGATTTGGCTTTTTTTACCAGAGTAGAGCAAATTATATTTTTTGATTGATATAACTACATTTAGGATTTCAAACGTAGGATTTATATGTTAGGATGTTTTTTTTTTCTAGTAATTAGTAATAATTATGTGGTTGCGGTGGTTCATGTTAAAACTATAATGACGATTCAAAAGTACTTCTAGAAGAAGACTAATCGAATAAATAAATGTTTGAGTTTAAGACACTGACTAGGTCTTTAGAAGCTCATGATTCAGGCCGTTAGGACTTGAAATACCAATTTTCTAAAGAATTTTATTAGATTTTTCATTGAAATATCGATTGCACATTTCGTAAGCCCGAAAATATAATTCATCTACATTTATTATTAACTAGCTTTCCGCCTGCGGCTTCGCCCGTGTTTTCAAAGAAAAACCCGCATAGTTCCCGTTCCCGTGGGATTTCCGGGATAAAACCTAGCCTATGTTACTCGTGGATAATGTAGCTTTCGAATGGTGAAAGAATTTTTAAAATCGGTCCAGTAGTTTATGAGCCTATTCATTACAATCAAACAAACAAACAAAGTTTTCCTCTTTATAATATTAGTGTAGATAATTTAATCGTCAATTCATTATCTCGGTTTTAGCATTATGTAATAAAGTATTGCAAGAGCAGTGGTGGCTCAGTGGTGAGACCTCGGACTTCGAATCGATAAGTCCGTGGTTCGAGACCAGGCAAGCGCGCAGGAAATAAATTGATTTTTCAATTTATCTGCGCATGTTGTAACATCACCACTGCTCGAACGGTGAAGGAAAACATCGTGAGGAAACCGACATGTCGAAGAATTAAAAAAGTTCGACGACATGTGTCATCCGCCAACCCTGGATTATGGCCTGTACCCTCATAGGAGGCCCGTGTCCCAGCAGTGGGAACGTATATGGGCTGATGATGATGATGATGAATAAAGTATGTAGAGTAGTGGAAATAGTGGATGTTTATGTTCTATTTTTCCTGGAAACTCTATGGAAAATAATATAACGATATCAATGCAACAGGATATACAGAACGTTTCCTTTGCGATACATATTATATTGTGGAATTGTTTCATACTAGCACATATGTTGGTTGTTTAAATTACTAAGCAAAAAGTTCACAAATCACATTGCGATGTAACACTAGCACATCACCCCCAGCCCCAGCTCCGTTCATAAAACATGTATATTGTATAGGCTACGTTATTCGAGAATCAAGAAACTTTCTTGAGGAAAATAAATTTTCTTGAATCAATAACATAGAAAAATCAAGTATTTCTCCATTTTAAGTGTACAGTGAGAAGTTATTAGCAAAGAAAGAAGAAGATCTAAAAGTAGTCATTGCCTCAACAAAAATCCACGTTATTATCAAGATAACATATAAATAGAATTTTCTATACATTGCTAATTAACTAATGAAATGTTTTCACTATTTGGTAATTTTTATCATATTACATAAATTCTGCTTTATACGGGTTCGCGGTTTCTCTTATTTTGTAACACTAGCCGATATAACGATTACAACTTAAACACTAATTAATATTCTATAGCCGAATGACATAATAATTAAATATATATTGAATAGTCACACAAACATAAAAAGTCCCTGAAAGTATGGAATTGTTTTTTAATGAGATTTTCTTATTATCTTCAATTATATAATTAAAATTAACTACGTATAATCCCATCTAGGTAATTTTACTTTTGCATTAAAAAAGCCTGCTTCAGGCTGTCCTCGCGACGTTTCATCATTTTTACCATCCTCATTGAGATTTGCTCTTGGGAAAAATAAAATCTGTCCAAATGTACAAAACATGCTCAGGCCTGAGACAAAATTATTTTTAAATCTAATAGCTATATTATAAGCATAAATAAATACAACGATATAAGACACAAGTTATTACTTAAAATCATCTTATTATTCTAATTAAACAATAATAAGTATTACTTATTTAATTAACTCATAATTACGATAAAAATAAATAAACATTGCTGGTACAAATTAAGTAATAAAATCATAATATGCTAATATTGAAACCGGGCATTTTTCGCAAACTAATCAAGTGTATACAGGTCAGATTAGACAAAAAAAATAATCAATATGATATTATTTAAATTACTAAGCAAAAAGTTCACAAATCACATTGCAATGTAATTAGAATTGTAAATTATTGTCATTCGTAATATCTGCTCGATAATATCGTAAGTTTCAATTAGTATGCGATACAATTAAGGTGACATACACACACATTTATACGGTAACATTCGTAAGATTCATCGTAGTGAATAACTCCAACCTTTGATTTATTTTCCAGTATAGGGTATATATACTATAGCAGCACATAATAGTATTGCCCATTTGTAAATTAGAAGGAAGCAATAGACGGAACTATTTCCGTCTATTGCTTCCCTCAATATTGTCAAAAGTGTGAAACATAAAACTACCTTTCATTCATGTAAAATGTTGAAAATATAACAGGTAGGTATTACAGAAAATGTTTCTAGTTTCTTGCTCATTAAAAATGGTTATATTGAGTTAATGCAAACGTCTGGCCACCATTATTTTGAAAGAGCAGACATTTCATCAGCTAACAGCACTTACTCTGTAGGGAAATTATTTTAAATCCTCCACCCACTCCGTTTACATGTATGCAGTCCCCTAGCATTATTCATACTGCAACGACATATCCACAATGTATATAGTATCTTATCTATAACTTTTTGCTGGTCTATAATAAGAGACAGAAAGTTGTTCAGGGCTAGTTTTTTAATAACCAATGTTCATTGCAAATGATACTGTTGGCTTAGCAATGAGGCCTGTAATGATACATGTTGGTATAGCCGAGTTTGTTAACGCTTATTTCGCTTTATAAATTATGTACATGTTAAAACATTTGGCTTTGTTTGGGTTTTATTTTGTAGTAGACAATGGGTGTGATGTATAATGTAGAACGAGTTTGTATTTATAACGATTTATTTTTAATACAGTGTAGACATGTGAATTCTGGTTTCATTAATGTCATCAACATGTTTATGGTAAAAAGAAAGAGAGGTATCCGTTCATTTATCACTTCTCCAGAAGCGAATGCCCTGGTTGTGGTAGGTGTCGTTATAAGTAAAAAGTGTAGCAAGAAACTATCTGATATAGACTGCTAAGGAAAAACACAGTTATTACTTAAGAAATAATCCTGTATCATAATATGTAGTATGTGAAGTGTCCTCGTTAGCCTAATTAGTAATTTAGTTTAATAACTGCAACTTATTAACTCTGTTTACTTTTAAAGGCTAACTGTTTTGAATATAATTGATTGTAGGAAAGGGGATGAAAAAAAAAACAACCAGTTAACTTGTAGAAGTACATTTACAGAAGCAGCAATAGCTATTGTAGTAGCTGAAACAAGAACATAAACAGTAGCATAACAAGTTTTAGTTGAAGATAACCCTTCAACGTTAATATTTACCTATCTACCAAGTTTTACAATATTCGAATATTTTATAGCATTATTTCGAAAACCTATAAACGCAAACGTTGCTATAATAAATTAATACAATAATAACATCTATTACAAAGCGAACGTTTAATATTTGTGACGAAATGTTTCTATAAATTCCGCAGGGCTTGGTTACGATTCACGACGTGACAATCTTGCGCAGTTATTGTGGTACAGCCGTGTAAACAAGGAAATATTAATTTAATTTAATATAAGGCATTAAAAACTATAAAGTATAAATAAAGTTATTGTAAATTCCTATACATTTCACAACATCAACATGAATGGTAACTATGAAGCCTAAATAATATATTTATTTTTGTAATCATATAAATACTACAATCATGTCCAGTCTAGGCTAGTTCCTAGAGTTATAAAATAAATAAATAAACTTCACTTTGATAAATTATTTTAATTTAAATCAAATACCTAACTCACCACAACGAATCTATATGGATATAAAAACCGCATTCATTTTCTAATCTTTATCCATACATTATGCACTTCCAGTGAATATTCAGCACGCCAATAAAGTTGAACGGCAGAACCATAATTTTAAAATGTAAATGAAAAATTGTCCCTTTAATCTAGAATTGTATAATGCCTGTAATAAATGTCGCAAAATGTAAATCTAGACGGACAAATGTAAGTGCGATTCGCATTTATAATATTCGTACTATTTATTATCCGTAAAGCAAAATCGCAAACGACTGTTAACGTTTGTCAGCTATATATCATTCGTCTCAGCTTATCCGCACAATGAACGATCCGGTTTCAATGTCAGATTTATAACTTCATCGCCACAAAGTGCTTTCAATAATTTATTGAAAGAAATCCGGTTAAGGGTTTTATACGCGACTGTCCATTCAGGAACCGGTGTTTATCCCCTGCGTCCTTTTCGCTTTTTTCATTATATATAAGTGGCCACGTGACCGGCATGTACACTCAAGGACGTTTCGCAAATTAAAATAATGAATTTCGAAAAGCATCAAGACTCATGATTGTGCTAACGGTATTGATGGCGGATTCAGACGAGCAAATGAATCTGAAATTGAATTTAATGTTAGGTTGGCGGAATTGAGGTAATTATGGTGTAATTTGGAAATTCGTAATTTCGACTGTTTGATTGTGACTTTAAGAGGGAAAGAAATACATGAAACAATCAAAATAAGTTATTATTGTCTTTTTGTGAAGTGAGTTTAGATGGATCTCCATTTCTTTATTTTTCTCCACTAAAAAGTAAAAACCAGGAAGGTTATTTACTTTTAGACGATTATTATATTTTCTAATTACTGTGAATGCTTATGTACGGTGTATATCGTTCACCATCATATCGTGACTAATCGCTTCCTTCAGAATTTCCCCATTTCTAAATTAATTTTCAAATTCGTGTTAAAACTTTTATGTAAATTTCTAATGCAAAATACTTATCAACCAATAGTCACACTTTATATGAAATTAGATAAAAATAAATGTTGATAAATAATCGATAGAGTTGATAAAATTGAAGCTTAGGTACGCCCCGAGTCCCGACATTCACGGAGAAATTAAAAGGTAAACATTCATGTTATATATAATATCTATGGATGGAGTTTATCTGAAACTAACTTGAAAACTCGATATATCTTCTTCTTCTCTAATATATAAAAATCAATGCCACTTTTCGTTGTAATTCCATAACTCGAGAACGGCTGAACCGATTTCGATAATTCTTTTTTTATTATATTCCTTGAAGTACGAGGATGGTTCTTATGTAGAGAAAACGTTAATATGTACCACGGGCGAAGCCGGGGCGGACCGCTAGTCTAATATATAAAAATCAATGCCACTTTTCGTTGTAATTCCATAACTCGAGAACGGCTGAACCGATTTCGATAATTCTTTTTTTATTATATTCCTTGAAGTACGAGGATGGTTCTTATGTAGAGAAAACGTAAACATGTACCACGGGCGAAGCCGGGGCGGACCGCTAGTCTAATATATAAAAATCAATGCCACTTTTCGTTGTAATTCCATAACTCGAGAACGGCTGAACCGATTTCGATAATTCTTTTTTTATTATATTCCTTGAAGTACGAGGATGGTTCTTATGTAGAGAAAACGTTAATATGTACCACGGGCGAAGCCGGGGCGGACCGCTAGTATTTTATGAAATCAATTAAATCAATTGAATGTTAGTAAAAATATTTAACTTATTAGCTATGTCAACTTTGCATTTGCATTCGCAGTTTCAATTAACTGACGGTATCTACCAAAATCCTCGCTATTGCAATAATATATCTTTGAAATAAAGATCAGTAACATAACAAGTTCAATAGGAATGTATGAATAATGACGAGCCTTGAGAGATTAATCTAAGAGTGCTTTAAATCGCAACTGCATTCCTCGCGATCAAAATACACGATAAACAGACAAGCGGATTATTTTAATTAAAGTTATTACTTATTGTTATTTAATTGTAATTTTTGGCACGTGGTAACACGCCTATTTAAAATATCAAACTAGTATAAATTTGAAAATTATTTAAGTCTCTTAAATGGATTTAAAACTAATAAAGAAGATAGATAGATTTAATCCGCTCTACATTTTTATAGAGTTTTTTTTTCTAATCAAATCTACATGTAAAGTTATTAAATGCCAAGAAACTTCACACATTTAATTATAATAAACCAATAAATGGGATGGGTTCTATAATGAAATCGGTTACAAAAAATCGAATGTAGCAATTATGAATTTACATAGTGGTAATTGGAATTGAAATTATCGTCATTTCCATGTGATTTTTATTACATGTAACGTGATTTCTCTGTTTTTTTCTAACGTTTTGAAACAAATCGACCTTGATATTTCGTAATAGGTCATACACATAAATATGTTCAATGTGGACCTAAACTGGTTTCTTTGAAAAAACTTGACGGCAAATGATGAAATAATTGAGTCCCTTCGAATTGGCTAATCAACCCGGCTGATAAATGATGTCGAATAAGGCGAGTTTCTTATGACACTGTCAGTAATTCACATGTAAAATAACACGCATTTTTCCTTAAACTAACATACGCAGTACGCACGTAGTACATTGCATAAATGCGTCGAATACTTTTAGCCCAATCCGTAGCAATTGAAATGAATGTGTAGTACCTAGGTAGAATATTTTTGTTTGTTTCATATAATATTATGTTATACGATTTCAATCAGTTGGTATAATTTGTAATCTTACCAGTAAATGGACTAGTGATGCGTGATGCTTAGAGGACACCTGTTTTTTTTTGCAATATAAAAATCGTATGACTGTGATCTTTTACCACGTTTGAGTGGTTGTATGTATATCCCACCAAAAACATAAATGTAAAATTTGGAGCCGAGTTCATACGTTGACTTAATTTGCCAAAAAAGAAATGAGATCTAAATGTGTGCCAAGTTCTGCAGACAGTCCAGAAATTTATTTACAAAGATGTATTAAGTTCTTAGGTTGACTGAAAACTCAATTGTTTTATTTTCCCTTAGAGAACAATGTTTATTCCAAAATATAACTTTTTTAATTTGAATAATATAATTATTTTCACAAAGCAAACAACTAATGACCTATTGAACCCCATAATTTGATGAGGCTAGTTTTGCATACTGTTTATATTTTGTGAGGTTCTAAAAACTAGCCTCATCAAATTATGGGGTTCAATAGGTCATTAGTTGTTTGCTTTGTGAAAATAATTATATTATTCAAATTAAAAAAGTTATATTTTGGAATAAACATTGTTCTCTAAGGGAAAATAAAACAATTGAGTTTTCAGTCAACCTAAGAACTTAATACATCTTTGTAAATAAATTTCTGGACTGTCTGCAGAACTTGGCACACATTTAGATCTCATTTCTTTTTTGGCAAATTAAGTCAACGTATGAACTCGGCTCCAAATTTTACATTTATGTTTTTGGTGGGATATCATTAGATACTTTTTGTAGAGAAAATTACTCTGCAAGATTTACTTTATGAGTATAATACTTTTTATATACGATTTTTTTATTTTTTCTTGCGGTTTCTCTGTATGGTTTGTTTAGTATTATTTTCTATATTTTCTTATATGTTATGAATGTCAGCACACATTGCCCCGTCATTATCTGCAATTTTTTAAACTCGTTTTCACTCTGGTTTCCCTTCAAAACGTATAACGTATAAACTCGTTTTCTGTTTAAAAGATTACATGATTTTCTAAACATCCAGCGTGAATTTGTACACACACTATTACCAAGATGCAAAGATCGTTGTAGAAGAATCGTCGCCTTACTCCATGACGTTACGGTATTGCCATGACGCGATCTTGAAATTTTACCTAAAGATGTTTCACTCATATTAATATTACGCAAATTAAATCATTTCGACCTTCGACGAAGCCTTCTTCCATTACACCATTTATGGTAATTATTTTTGCATGCTTGTATTGGCTGAACATGTTTGTGCTTTATTAATATAATTGTATCACCATTGAAGACCATGTTTAAAGCAAAATAAAGATTTTATTTATTTATTTATTTATTTACACTGAAATTAAAACTAATACTCATAAATAAAGAATAAATAAATGTGAATATATGTAAAATTATATATAATTTTTAACTGTATGAGCAATAAGGGCAATATTTTTATTACAATTTTCTTTTATTTTACGTTTAATAACAGTTTTGAATAAAGAAATCATGCAATCGAAGTAATCCGCCCTAGCGATACTAGCGCGAGTGAATGTGATGTCAGAGGCGCTTCGAATCTACAGATGTTTCGTCCTAAAATATGTAAACTTCAATAATCTATATCTCAGTCATTTATTGATGGATTTCAAAATTTTTTTCGGCCACTGATTAGTTTTGATCTATTTTTTCAGACTAGTAAGGTGAATATACTATTTTCTATTTTTTTAAACTTTTCCATTTTTCCATACAAACAAAATTAATGTCATTGAAAAAAAAATTAAATACAAATAAATTCAGTGTTTTCTGATTTTTTCCTTTGTACACTCACTATTACCTAGCTGATTACAAAATTTGAACTTTCTAGGTCATCTGGAAGTGGGTTAGGTTTTGTATATGTCTATAAGTCAGTCAGTCTTAAAAATTGCGATTTTTGGATATTATGCAATATATTAATATCTACGCAACTGTTTAATCTGTATTTATGAAATTTAAGGTTCTTGTTTATCTTGAGGTCCTCTTGATATGTACCAAATTTGGTTTATTTAACTTAAATAGTTTTTGAGTTATAAGGGGGTGAAAAGTGGCTCGAAATGGTTCGTGTAAATATACACACGGCTGCTGCTCGCCAGTTCTCTTCGCTTGAACTCGGCTTGACACGCTGCCGCGTGTCTAGATATGTATAATCGAAATATTTCTAGCACACACATTTTCTTAACAATATATAAAAATCCTTTTCAAGACACAATACATTGTTTTTTCTATAAATACACGGTAATCTAATCCCTAATCCCAAATAGGTCGAGGTTTACATATTCCGTAGAATATAATTTCAATAACCGCTTGACCGACATCCTACATAGCATTATCATAAGTGATAGATAAAACCACAGAATGATTCGGGCCCATTCTGTGACCGCAGTAATTTGAACTTCTTGTAACGGACCTTAATGATACGTGTGTAATCATCCTTATTTGGGACATGGAATATGAGAGGAATTCCGACTTTTAATGCTTGGTTTTGGGATCCGTTTTTTGTAGCCTTCTGTGACTAGAGTAAGAATATTGCATTTTTAACTATTCTGGAGTACCAAGTTTGTAGTTACAGCAATTGATAGTAGTAGATTTAGTAGTAGTAGTAGTAATAGAAGAAGATATATCTACCAATTCGACGGTCAATAATGAGTTTTAACTTAGGATGTTTATATCAATACAAAGTCGTCAACTCTTTTGAATTGGTGAAGTGAAGTGAGAGTTCCTTTTTGGTTTGTGTCTTATGATTATTATAAAAGTGTTGTGAGTATTTTATTTTATGTTCATTCTCTAAATAATTTCGTAAGTGCTATCATTAAATACCTATGTGTGTGTTGAGGTCAAAAACCTAACAATAGCGTGATATTTGGAAGAATTTAAACTAGTCACTGTAATACTGTATAATTTCAACATAGATTACCTACATCCTAAATAATCTTACCACCGGTATTGTGAAGATTCGTGTGAAGCAGGAAATGACTGCAAAAACTTAATGCTTACTGGGAACATTTCTAGACTGACCAATTTTATGTCAAAGGTCGTAACATGCATAATGAGTACTTTTAACATTTACATGAAGAGTGTGCGTGTGTGTATGCAGTAGCCTAGTTTGATGAACTGCTTGGTAGAGAAGTTAAACGTCCGAGCATAGAACCGACCTGGACAGGTTCTAGGTTCGAATTTTGGTTGAAACAAGTAAAATAATTTTAATTCCAGCAAGGCTCTGATCATAACTAAGGTTATCTGTCTTCCGGAATATCCGCAAAGGAATTGGTCACTAAAACAAAGATAATATGTTATCTTTTACCCCACATGTTACTGCACACATTTTGCTATACATATTACAGGCAACATTTCTTTTCTTATAGTGTTTTGGAACATATAAAGTTTCGAACATTAAAAAGTCGTGTCGCCGAAAAGCCGCGTACTTATCACTAAGTATCTTTTGTGGTTAACGCGCTTTACAAAACTTTCGCCGTCGTTTGGTTCCGTAGTTAGAAAGTAAAAGGAACCCTGTAAATTGTAAATAGACTTTGAACAGAACTCGCAAGATGCCGACAAATCTGATTTGTGTGGCTAATTTATCACGAAATTCGATCAAGTAGTGTTCATCACTAGATCGCTGCGCAAAACTAAGCTAAACTAACTGCCGTTTTCTGAATTGAGAATTGATTTGATTAAAGGAAAGGCTATGTCAGATACAAGAAAATGTTTAGCAATTAGCAACGTTAAATACTCAATATAGAAACCGGCCGTAAGTCTTAAAGATAAAATATTTTCTACTTTTAATAACTTATGGGACAACTTTAAAAATACTAAAACACAGGCTCATCTCTTGGTAGCATATATTACAAAAACTATTCGAACTTTTCTAATAAAATACTGTTAAAGTAAGTACAATAATACTGTTGTTGATAAACAAAGCACTAATAAGGGTAGAGAATGCGTTACGTAAGAAATGAGAATTTGTTTGACTCATTCTGTGGGATTACACGGATGGCTTAAACTATTACGTTTGTCATGTTTATGGCATTTTAAGTAATTCCTTACTCCTACTTGTAAACAATACAGCTTCAAGTTATTACATAAATGATCACGATCCTGACGATCTTAGTAATGGATGTAGGAATTTATTTGCGGTCTGTAATTTTATGAAAGCTAGGAAATATGTAGTAGATACTTACTCAATTGATCAGTTATGGATTCTAAATGTGATTGTTTTTGCCCCTTTTTCGATATAATAGAAGATTTATAGTTTGATATATATCTAAATTGAATAAAGCTATTAATTAAATACAGCTTATTTCGTATAGATTACTGATGTCTCAGAATTGAGAAAATCTATGAAAATTATGTAATTCTCAAAAAGAAGCTCAAGGCAATCTTATAAGCAAGTTATTTAACATATCAAGTGAAACTACACGGCTAGTAGTTTATAATGAAATTGTCAGAATTATTATATCTACTAGTGTTTCGACCCTAAATTACGATTAAGTATATGCACTTAATATGAAAGCGAGCCGAGAGAAAGTGGACGTTGCGTGTACGTGACCATAATATATATACCGATTCTAATGGTGTTTTAGAGTTCTTTAGTATTGGAAAACTTTACCAATTATACATAACACGATATGTTAGATTGTTTTTATTTTTATTCTGGAAAAAAGTAGGCCAGTGATGGCTCAGTGTAAGACTCTGACTTTGTAGCTTCTACGGATTACATTAAAGGTTTGTTTTGGGCATGTTTCGGGATATTTTAGGTACATGTTTTAAAAAGTGCCTAATAAAAGGAAGGTAATATAAGATAACATTATTTAAAAAATCACAAGTATGTAAGCTTTTGCATTTTTTTCGCAGAAAACAAAATAATAAAATTGAATTCGGTAGTACGTCACGTTACTGCATTAAATGCCGTCTGCATTTTAATATTATATATACCATTGTAACTTATAACTGGCAAACGGTAAACTTTATTTATCAAACATTACATCATTATAGCTTGTTATTAGGACTTCAATCTGAATGATACATGAGACAGGTATCTATCGATTAATATTTAAAAATCAATTTTCTAAAATTTCGTTGGTCTAAATTTATATTATAGACTAGCTTCCGCCCGCGACTCCGTCCGCGCGGATGTCGGTCTTCGCGTGGATGGTTTATTTCTCCATTTAGAGTAGGTACCTACCTCTGACAATAACATCTCATAAATATCTATTGGACCCAATTCCCAAATACGGCTAGGCCTATAATAATACGCAACGTGTGTTCGCGGTTCTACGGAACAACGTCTATGGATAAAACTGAAAAATTAAGATTAATTTTTTTCTACGTATTTTTCCAGGATAAAAAGTATCCTATTTTACGCCCAGGATAATAAGGTATAATTATACCAAGTTTCATCGAAATCGAACCGTTAGTTTTCACGTGATGTCTTCACATACAGACAGACAGACAGACAGACAGACAGACAGACAGACAGACAGACAGACAGACAAAAATTTTTTTAATCACATATTTGGGTTTGGTATCGATCCAGTAACACCCCCTGCTATTTATTTTTTCAATATTTTCAATGTACAGAATTGACCCTTCTACAGATTTATTATATGTATAGAATAGATTGAATAAAGAAAGAATATACGGGCACAGAAATCAATTAATGACCGTTAGAATTACTTTTTTCTTTCGTAATTTGCTAAACATTATATTAACATTTTAGCGTTATTTATAAATAGGCTATTTATAAAGAAACACATTTATTTTATGCGTAATTCATTGTTACTAAATATTATTACATACGTGTTTGCCAATTTCTAATACTTAGTTATTATTTAAAGCTATTAGCCGTTCAAATATAAGTGTTCATAAATGGATAATAGATATTATTAGGTAATTCGATAATGGAGAAAGTAAATTGAATAATATGCATAATTCAATTGTATTTCCATTTATTCAAATTATATCTGTTGCTTTTAGTTTAATAATGTTGTTAAACATGTAGGTATTTTCTATCTAAGTATGGACAGTACCTACTATGTATTAACTTTTCTGTCGTATGGTTATAGTGATCGAATAATATATACAAACAAACACAATACAAAGTTTACATCAAATTGAAATATATTTGAGTATTATTCATCGTTTGATATTATGGATACCTACTCCGACTTTTTTTAAATAATACCTACGTCTTGTAGGGGCTTGTAATGTGCGGGTGTAATGAAAGATGATTAACTACGCAAAGGTTATATTTCGTTAACTACATATATTTAATATAAGGGAATCAGATTTTCATCAATTGCATGACAGCAAAACTTTTAAAAAAAGAAGCATCAACATTATCTTATGTACAAAATAAATAATTTGATAAAAAATCAAATCTATCAAAACCAATGAATAATAATAGTTTATTCAATAGTAAAATCTAACTGCAAATACAAGATCTTAAGTGAATCCCACATACCTACATCATCGAACAATGGTTCAGTTTTTGGCTAGTCCTTACCAAAGGAATTCGGACAAAAACACAACACGTGGCACTGGGATGTTAGCACATGTTTTATTTAAGACACGTATCGATTGTTTAAACTTTATTGTTTTAGTAATATGTTAGGAATTTTAAGCCATCCCTCGGACTAACGTATCGACAATTTGTATAAGGACATTTGCAACATATTTAATTAAATTGAAAGGAAAATCTACCATCGCAATGTTTTGATTGTGTTTTTAAACATGTTTATTAGTATGTAAACAAAGGTTTTCCGTTATCTAATATTAATTTTGTTAATTATTTGAGCAATACTTTCCGAGACTTCTTATACAGAGAAGTTACTACTTAAAGAGAAGTTACTTTTTAAAAAGAAGTTACTTCTTAAAAAAGTTGCTTAGAAAAACGGAAACTCGGAAACTTCTGCTGTCTATAATAAATTAATAACGTAATAAACTCAAATTTTTATATTTATTAATTATCCACATTTTGAAATATTTCGAGAGACTAGCGGAAATTAATAATCCAGACGTCAAATGACTAATGAGTATGGCCGCCAAATATTGTACAATAACAGTCGTGAAATCGTAACACACCGTAACATACGTGACTGATAGTAACATACGTGATTTTGTTAAGCCTAGTGTACATTACAACTAATAATGCAGGAGATTTTTTTTACATTTCTGTTTTATATTGTTAATTAAATTATTTGATTAAATTACTTTAAAACTCAATAAAACAAATTTAAATATTAAAGAAAAAGTTTTATTTCTCAAATTTTGTATTTCTATAATACTTACAAATGCAAAAATCATTCACAACTTATGATATTAATTACGAATACGAATTATTATAGTAAAAAAGTTACTAACTTCCGAAACATGATAGTTTTTGAAGTGGGTTCTCTTTATGTAAAAAAGTAAATTTTTAACTTTAGATTCTCTAGTGAGTACTACCCCTAAGAGCCGCTCACGGATGTTACGTAACACAATAGTAACACATGGTATCATTCGTGAATAAAAATATGGTTGGACATAACCTAAAAAGCCTTTATTCGCCAAAGTATTGTAGTAATAAGACGCCGCATAGTTTGATTTGTTACTAGAACACTAAAGCTACACACATAATTTAAATAATATAGTAAATTTGTATTCTTACCTTGCATAATTCTCACTCAAAATTATTAAAATGTTGCGAAGCAAAAATGCCGACTACCTTTCGATTAACTTTGACAGTAACAGAATGGCGATTTTTTTACTAAAGGTTGGCCAACATGTAAATCGGTGTTGTCACTACTTAAAAATATTTTTGTGGCTTGGATATCTAGTTATTTAGGGTGTTATTTTATGGTAACCGTGCGTGAAGTATCATTCGTGAAAAAAAGTGAGACATAGTTTTAAGTGAGTTTTATATTAATTTCTTTTATGTTATTTTTATTAGAACTTGTTAAAACTATCCACAAGTTTACAGAATAATTTAAAAATACCAAAATTTTACAGGTATCAATAGATTTTTGCATAATTTTGTGACTTCAAAGTGTGAGATGACTAAGTGGGACATATGATTTTAGTATGGAAAGGAAAATAAGCATTTCAAAAAAAAAAATATTGAGCTTGTTAAAGGCACTCAAAATTAATTTAAATTATTAATATAATGATAAATATAACATAGTGAAGCTGAAACTATTTAAAAACTACCATAATTACTATATAAAAAAATCTGGTGCTATATAAAATGACAAGGACATTTTTTTTTTCTTGAATGTACAATTTTTGGCGGCCATACTCTAATGTCAAAAGCCGTCCACAGTCACAGCTTTATTTAAACTTCCCATTTACGAGGGCTATACGTAGGTACTTATATAATAAGTAACAGAGTCCCAGACAAAATAAGACGAGCCTTGATTGATTGCAGATGGCTCTCCGTCGAGTCTTTAAATGTTCTCGTGATGTTATAGTTGATCTTTAAATTAAATTCTGAAGTTCTGTGGTTTGGACTATAATTTATACTGGAAATAAATATGCAAGCGTTGACTGAGGAAAACATTAAGCGAATGAAAAATGGCATTGTTGAAATTAAAATTTTCTATCTAGGCTTAGAAAATTTCGAGCAATCTCTTTTGTAACTTATAAGCTTTAAAATGTGTTCGCTGACAGAATAATTATATCTACCAGAATACATTTAAAAAGTAATTAATATTTCCTGTAGTACTTTTCGAATTATTTCTTAAATTTTATTTGGTTAGAGGTCAAGATCAATTTGGAAGGCATTAATGTAAAATTTATGATCTAAAAACGATAATCAGTAAACGTATTTCAAATTAAATTAACTATGGCCTCCGGAAATTGTCTTCAAGTAAATTGAAAAGGCCTGAAGCTGGACGAAATATTATGGGATATTATTTATCACCAAATTAAGTACGTTTATTGTCTGTCAATCAGAAAGGTTCATAATCCCAATGCTTTGATATGGTGGTGGTATAGGTGATGAATGTTTCTAGAATCATCATCAATAATTGTATCCGATAATTTCCGATGATGAATGGTAAATCCGATGATTTCAATACAATTATCTTCTGAATGAATGAAATAATAAAATAGTACCTAATAATATTATCCAATTTTACATACAATAAAAGTAAACAACACATTTATTAAAGCTTGTACTAAACAAATGGAGCTTCAAACACAAAAATCCCATTTAGAACATCCCGCCTGACTCATACGTGTGTCACATTTAGGGCACTGATATTATTCTAGTACTAAGCGTAGTGTTAATTCAAGAAATTTGTATTACATTGCTTATTCATATCATAGTGAATATAAATTGATACTATTTAACAAGCAATGAAATGCAAAATCGTAAACCTATCGCTATTTTACGATTTCGGCCTAGACTCATGCGTTGATTTATTTTTAGGTTCAATATCTTTAGTTAGTCATTTTGTGACTTAGTTTTTTTTATGTATAAATTATTGTAATGCAATCAATTTTATAAAGAGACAAATACCTTAAATAATGATAGTATTATTTAAGATTGAGCTGATAAATTTTTAATCCCTACAGTTCTTGATTTATCTCATAAACTATGTAATAAAATGTCTACTTTTGTTTAAATTAACTCCGTTATACTTAATTTAATGTTAAAATAAAATCATCGCCTACGCATGCTGTGAATTATTAGTAGATCGTAATCATCACTAATTATACGCTTTGGAAGTAATAAAATTTAATGAAATGGATAAGTTTTTTTTTCTATACATCCTTTAAGATGGGATAACGAGATATAATATCAATTTTCTACTTCGTTCCATTTCCTTTATGGAATTGTGTTTTGTTAAATAGTTGTCTTATTATACTTTTAAATAGTTTAATGAAAGGTCATTTAAATCAGCATATTTAAGATTTTATTACATAAAGCTTTGTCGTTTAATTTGCATTACCTCTGGGATACGTTAGCCTAGCAAGTGTACATAGATTTTATTGTATTCAAAATGAAATGAAAATAAATGGAGAAATGTATGAATTATCATGGAAGGTTTATTTGATCTAGCAAGTTTATGTATACCTAACAGTTATTATCATTTGATAAACTAATAAAATATTCCTAAAAAAGAAACTAATTTTTTGCTTCTGTTTTTGCATATAATATTGTTATTTTTCTATAACGTATATACTTTTTTTTGCAATTACGATTGTATTGTAATCTTGTTAACGTCTCTAGATGTCAACAGACTATAAAAAAATATAAAGAATAGAATTAGATGTTGTCGCTTTCAAATTGAAAGTACCATTGTGAAACATGAATGACCAATTTATTAAATTTTTTTTCAATGTTCACCACCCACCTATAGATTTTTTGTTGAAATTGTGTCGAACCTGTAAACAGTTATTAATAGGGCTGGCTATTACAACTTTTGAGAATTTTATTATTTACGATTGCTAAGTGCACTCACTATTAACCCTAGATAGCTAACGTTACTAGAATACCATGAGATGCTAACCATTCGACTTTTTGACGAACAAATTTAAAATATGTTTTTAATGAAATTTAATGTAATTATATCCGAGATTATTTTTATATTAGAAACTACAGGATATAAATTAAAGATATTTTTAGCAAAATATAATATTTTTTAGAGTTTTAAGTACAAAATAACAAATCTTAATGGCACATGGTTACAAGAGATCAAAAAATGAGATAAATCTTAAATCAATTAAAACAAAAACTTTTACATTTTTTTCTTATATTATTTTTATTAAGTATATAAGTAAAAATATGTATGTTTGTATTATTATATTAAAAAGTTATATTTTATTGGCACAATTAGGACAAAATCCAACTGAATGCTCGCCGCAAATGGCCACTTTGCAACAGTTGCAAACGTTTCTTGTCATGCGTCTGTTTTATAGGAACACAAGCCACAAATCTTTATTTTCCTTGTAGGTACATTTTCGAAGTCTGATTGAGAGTTTGAACCAGGATGGATGTTAGGTTTCTTTGATGATTGGATTATGGTTCCGTTTTCGTCACACAACGAAAGCAAGTAAACCATCTTGCTCGGCTTTGGTTTATATGACAGAGTAAGTGGCCTATCATAGCAGAACATGGATGTTCCAACTGGTCTAGTTCGGTTGTTCCACATTTCTTCTGGAATTTCTCTTTTATTAGCCCTCAAAGTTCCAACTAAAGTTAACTTGTAACTTGTAAGGTTGTTTTGTCTTATATTGGCCTGAGACACGTGGATAATCGAATCGGACGCTAATAAAGACTCTTCTTGTGACTCATCAGATTGATTAGGCGAAGGTGCGATCATGTTCTTCAGTGAGTATTGGTTCATCAGTGTCCGAGACCTCGTCCTGAAAATCACTTTCCACATCATCCATCAACAACTCGAAGGGAAATAATCGTCATCATCCAACGCCCGAGCAATCGCCTCATCTGTGATATTCGATCTCCCTGACATTCTGTACTTTGAACGGAATAACTAAAACAAAACAAGTAAAAATCAACACTAATAATATTTATAAAAAGTTACACATAAGCTAACCATTCGTCAAAATGACGAGTCAGTAGTAGGTATCTCAAAAACTATGCAACTTACCGCTAAATCGCGACCGCAGTTCGACGCAGCTTGGCTCGCACTGAGTTGGTTTCACATCGCACACGCACAACCGAAACGGTTAAAAAGAGATGGCGATATATTCATTCAGTATTCGTCATTTTGACGAACGTTAGCTATCTAGGGTTAAACAAATGACATTGTTTATTTTAAATTAGCGAATCCAAGGATTAGGAAATTATGAATGACAAAGTAGCAACAAGGGAGGATAATTTTTATTTAATTAAATTTAAATTTAATTAATTTGTAAATTAAATTGTTTACACCAATACCACACCATTGAGAAGATATTAACGATGTTTTTGATGGATTGTCTTCGCTAGGATTTGGAATACCTATTGAAGAAAAAAATAAGTTAAGCTAGTTAGGATATATGAGACTATATAAGGCTTAAAATAACACTATAGAAATAATAAAATGTTGTGGCAACCCTATGCTTTATAGCGGTCATATCTTTGCAACTACGTATTGTGGGCTATTAGGTGCATGTTGGTGAAAGTAATCGATATTTTCATGATTCAGTGATCCACTTAGATCATTTATAATTGAAGACCTAAAAACCTGAATGTAGAATTTTAACTGAATCTAAAAAATAGTTTCTTTTTGCATGTTACATTTATATATATAAGTACATATATTTATTCCTTAATTTTACCAATGGTTGTCTGGAAGAAATCGCTTGAAGCGTTAAGACCGCCAATTATAGTACTTAGTTTAAGCTAAGATAATAAAGTATAAATAAATAAATACATTTTCCCAAAAACAGTATTAAGTAGGCAATGTAATTTTTTAACAAACTACTCGAGTAGGTACAACGGGATGTTTTCAGTGCTGTGTTTATTCATTTATTTAGTTTAAAATTTAATGTTAAAACTTAGTTTTAAATTGAGAGAGATAAGGATGAAATTCAATGCCACTTTTTATTACAATAAACTCATAATATATGCCACTTATTTAAACAAGAACATCAGCGCCATTACCACAGATCGTATCAAATCTTTTAAGATAACCATCTCACCACAGAGCCATTGAAATCCTGAAATTTCTCACTCGACGTTAAACCAATGTCAATATCAGGGTGTCTTTGTACAAACAACTTCTTGTTTAACATTATAATCTTTATTTATGGATAAATGGGGAGAGATGAATCGACAGATGACAGAAGATACCATCTACCAGCAGGTAGTGAACTGAAAATCAAGCGACATTGAACCTTATGTTAAGTGTATAAGAGTGAGCAAAATATAGGCGGATAAAATGTAAAATATTGTTCTTCATGGTGACGGGTTACCCTTTCTGATGAATAAAATGTGTGATATAAAGTAGACATAAAATCCTAAGGTGCGCGTCAAAAATAAAATCCAATACGTTTTGTGTACCTATTTATCTTTAATGTATAATAAGTGAATAAAATATCTTCATAAGTTTAAATATTAGCAATTAGCATGAATTTATCTACAATTCTATGATTTTCTTCATAGGGTTAAATCTGTAATGTGGCTTGTTGTTTTTTATCTAATAAAAACGTCTTATATAAGGATTTTAACGATTTTTTTTCTAATATAAGGTTTTTAGTCTATTATAAGGATTTTAGCATAACATATTTCTAAGAATTTTGTAAATTTGGTTAAAAATACAAAAAATACCTACTCTTGATTAATTCATCACTTTTTGTATCTGTGAAACAAATAAATCATTTGTTGTTATCTGTGGTACTAGTCACATGTTGACAGATCTAAGATGATGGCGGGAAAACTTCACACCTCGCAATCATCAATCTTGTTTTTAAAACAAATAATCCTAGGATTTATTTCATTCCAAGAAGGAAGAATTGCCAGCGTAAACTAATAAATTATTGCTTTGGTATTTTGAACCTTATAATCGTATGGATTAGAGTTAAAATTTAAATGTGCCCCCACGAAGGAGTCTACGTGATTTCAACCCTCGTATGGTGAGGTCTGAAAGATATAATACAGAATTATGTCCTTGGGAACCGACTTCCCTTTTCATCGTATAATAATCACGTTTTAAATCTTTAGCAGGCGTTTTTTTGACGGTCGTAAAATGTCCCGTAGGTATACTTACGATTTTTATCTGAACGAACCAGTGTTCACATTATGAAATTTATTTTTGAAATACGACAATTTCTTTTTAATATAAAATAAACACAATGTATTTTTAACAATGCCAACATATTACGTTTTATGATAAAACGCATTAAATGCAATTTGTTATTTTTGTTACAAATATTAACTGTTGAACTTTGATCTTTTTGTACCGAAGTGTAGAAATATAATAAAAAAATGTTGTGAGGTAACATACATTTTTATTTTTGAAACGACTGTTATAACTTATAACTACTACAGGGTTTTGCAATATGCAATTTTTCCAACTGTAGGTATATTTGAATATTATGTATTCCATATTAATTTATACTAATGTAATTAAATTTTATTTGTAAGACTCGAACTTTTGCAATTAATTTAATTAAATAGTACCTACCCGGTATATCAAATAAGATCAAATGAGTCGTCTTTTTATTTCTTTCAATTACAGTCACTTGTTAATTGTTATTAAAGTCAACAAACATTTTAAATGTTTTGTTGAACCTATGACTGAATTTATGAAATAAATAAATAAACATCCTACCATTTCTGCTTTACACATTTTGTCACCATCATCAGTAATAAAGCCATATTTTAACCAAATCAAGTTAAAAGTTCAATCATATTATCCGATTTTGGTTAATATTAAAGAATATCGAACGATAAGTTTTTTTAAGAAAACAGGTAGCGTCAGAAATGTATTGAAGCGATTAGAATCGCTCTCGGGACCCAATAATTTGGAGTCCCGTTGAATAATATCTATTAGCTTTTTAAAATGTGAATTTCAACATTTGCAATTAGATTGAATACACAATGTATTGTTTTTCAGTGTAGCGCTGGTAGCGTAGTGGATTAACTGAAAAAATGAGAAAAAACTTTAAAATTTTTCGATGTAATTTATAAGAAAAACAGTACACATACATAAATTTCATTAATTATTTATTCAAATACTTTTAATTAATGTACTGGGTTTTAATTTAATAAAATAGTCAACACAAGTCATGTTATCTTTAAAAATATTGTTTTGATACGGAACCCTGAATTGGATTGTTTTATAAAAAACAGAAGTAGCCTTCTCCCGTTTTTATGACATAAGAATGATGTATGGGTTGTTTTCTTTTTTTAACCAGGTTTTTTATAGGCTCCCTCAACTATCTTTAAAAGTTTTTGTTAGCGATTACAATATTTTTAGTAAGTAAAGCATGTTTAAAAAAATCATATTTTATACAGAACCACTTAGGTACCTACGTTCTATTTTTTTATCAATTTGTAGACTAATTATGCATTCGTTTTGTTCATTATTTTGCATAATAGCGTCGAGTTACAAGTTACAACTAGGTACATAATGGGGATGTTTTATATTTTTATTTGTTTATTAAAAAAATTACATAAGAGTAATACTGTTTCTCTAGTAGTTTCATGTGCAAGTAGTAATAATCCTTGTGAAGCCACGTACTTGCACGTACTGAATGTTTTTATTTCACAACCTTTTATTACCGCTTCGCTGACCTAATAGAATCAAAGGCCATTCAACATCAAAATTAAGATATATACCTAAGCGGTTGAATATACATTAAAATTTAACAAAGCGTACTTGCATACATTATCATAAATTCCCTACAATAAATAACCGAATTAAAATACTAAGCATATCGTAATGGAATGAAATATATCAGCCATAAACATCTATTGTGGGCCATTAAATATTTAACGACTTCAATTTTAAGCAGAACATTAACAATGTCGTAAAATGTTGCCACCCGCTATATTTTTAGTAGCCTATTGGCAGATGTCTTGTGTCTGTTATAATATGGGGTAGAGATTGATTGTTCTTCAAATGCGATTTTGTAAATTGTTTTTATTACCGTAAATATATATAAAACGATAAAATACCATTTGTACGTGTGTTGTGATAACGACTTACATTGTTATTCTTCAATATAGAGCTTTTCTGTTATTTCATAGAGACTTTAATATTATTTAAAGTTTTTGGTAAAAAGTTTTGCTATTACATTTTTTATTGTCTGTGCAAAAATGCAAATTTTATTCAAATAAATGCATCCATTCATAATATCCCACCGGACCAAGTTTATTTTTATTTCATTAATTTTTCTCGACTTTTCTAAGAAATTAAGTTTAGTTTATTATTCAATATCAGTAGGGTATTGGTTAAATAAAACAAACACTAATACATCAATCCTAAATAAACAATTAGGGATTAGAGCTTCAAACATGTGACAAGAATATTAGTAGAGGATATGGAGCTACAAGGGAGCTACCCTTCATAAGTAGAGGATAAATAACGTGGGTGTTTTATTTGAATTTTTTTTTATGAAAATGAATATAAAAAACCTTCGTTTTATGTTATGAAATGAAATTGGTTAATATCAAGGAAAAAATATATGTAGTATTTTTCATTTTCTTCTAGTCCTTATCATTGTTAAAATCTGAGGTAACATGAAAATTTGAAATACAGGCTCTCTGTACTTTATGTATATTAAAAATTAATTAAAATGTAACTCAAAGTCAATATTATCACATGTGGCGTTAACGTATGTTATTAATTAAAATAAATATTGTACAAAACCGCAATTTAGAAGAACGACCTCCAAAGTTGCGATAGCTGTTTGCACTGATATCTCCCACATGTCCGGCCGGCGCCACAAACAGATAAAAACCCTTTATTTCTGTTCTAAATGCTTCGAAAAACATTAAGTTATTATCCGAAGAATGTCACACAAAAACATTTCTGAACGCAGTTGCACAAATGGCGCCTCTGACATTTGGCGCCTACTTTTTCTTTCGAATTATTTTTTAATTGTCACATTTTACTTACATTGTATAAAGTAATTGAACTATTTTTAAATTAAAATCATGGCTATGTACTTTTTACGCGTTACCATACCACTCAAACTTATTTTTATCTAGCGTAATTATTTTTACTTTTTATTGTGGTGGAGCAATTTTTATGGATTTGAGCATAACGCATACAATGTGGTATAATTTTATGATCATATTTTTAAACCCAGATCTAAAGGCGGTCTCAGTTTGGTTTAATGCACTTTTATTATTGCATCGTAACTATCCATACTACATATATATAATATTATATTTGCGAAAGTAACTCTGTCTGTCTGTCTGTTACTCAATCACGCCTAAACTACTGAACCAATTTGCATGAAATTTGGTATGGAGATATTTTGATACCCGAGAAAGGACATAGGCTACTTTTTATTGCGAAATATGTATCACGGGCGAAGCCGGGGCGGACCGCTAGTATACAATATATGAAATATAAATATCAATGAATATATTCATAGAATGAGAACGGCTTTAGGATTGTAATAGCAGAAAGCTACCGTATTGCAAGGTGCAAATCACTGTAGCGTGGTCAAAGTTTCAGATGTTTCAGAGTTCAGACAGCCTAACTTCACAGTTCACAAAAATTGTTGTTTTTCAACTTATAATACCTAGGTAATGGCTTAGTGGATTATTGAAGTTATTTATAAACTCCATCTGTCTTTTAATAAATAAATCTCAGTCTTTTACCACTTAACTTCAGACTACTGAATACTGAATAACACACCGTTTATTTTAATTAGGGTCCATAAATGTTCACATAATATTTGACAGGTACAAAGTTAACACTAATCTTCGCTATTATTCACTCCCGACCTCGTTTATTGTCTTGCAATTGAACGTGTATTCGTCAACGCGGAAAGCCTTGGGTTAATGTGCGGAAAATGAGGTGTTATATCGGATAATTATCCTTCTGAATTTACTTAATCTTAGAGCCTAGAAATGTACACAATGTACATGGAATTTAGTTTTGAGCTAATGTGCTGTAGAGGTCGTTTTGTCGTTTCATTTTATAAATTTTAGCTTTTTTCTTCCCTGTTGCCTTTACATCGTATAGAAGTATTAATGAGAGCTTCAACTAATAAAAATTAAATACATATTTTAATCGCATAAACAATATTTTTTTCTTGTATTACTCGTCATGAAATTCGTAAGAGCTTTCAAAATACATTTTACAGGCAAAGCTGGGGCAAACATTTATGTTAACCCAAATTGCTTTGGGATAAATTACAAAGAATTAATTGTAAATTATACCTAAAAACAAAACTTATAACCTAATTTAGCGATTACACAAGTACTTAGTGTACTCTAGTGATACTATTGTTTCACGAATTCTAGACTACCATTGTTCAAAATAACGGGTTGCATAATTGAATATGTTATGAGAAAATTAACACCAATTCACTTCATTTACTGACGTTAAACGGTGCAATCTGACCACCACGATTTTTTTTTCTAATAATTTTGTCGTATTTTCTTAGGCTTGTTGCAAACAATGTATGAAATGAATGATTGAATCCACGTTGAATCAATATTGAATGTACTTTATGTGGAAATAAATAAAACTCTTGGTGGAACTGACAGTGATTGAAGTAAAAATAACTTGTACAAAGACGAAGTAACATTCATAATTGCAACACTTATTTTGGAGTTTTATGTCCACGTAATAAACGGACTTCCGTGTGTCAAATTACACCTCGAATTGACGATATTATCACACATTACAAAATTAAATAATTATTTGTTATATGATAGTATATGGGGTGTCATATTTCACTGTATGCATGATTTTGTTGGGAATGTATACTACTTATATATTTTATATACCTATTAAAGTACATTTTTTTATCTTTCAACATTTATTTTATCAATTATCACATTGCACTTGCAGTAGAGCAAGAAATGAATGAGAGCTTTTTGTCTTATTAGGTTAAGCTCGTGACTCCTTTAGAATAATATAGAACCTTTAACAAGTTTACCTTTTCGGTATGTACAAAGATTTAAATAAAAATAACGAAATACGTAGGTCAATTTCCATTCCAAATGGATATAATTTGCAATGATTTTATTAACCTGAAAAGGACAATTGGATAAATGTGAAATATTCATCGTCAAGGCTTAAACCCACATCGACAATTCTCCAATTTTATAAGTAGGACACTAGAGGTCGTTAGGCACTTATGGATAAAATATCAGAACAATGTAATCGTAGATGTAAGTACATTTTTATAATAATATATTTTATTTTCTCTCTAGGTTATGTACTTTTAACTTAAAACTAAAATTATATTGAGATATAGCAAGTGACGATATTTATATAATGATAATAGCGGTCCGCCCCGACTTCGCCCGTTGTACATTTTTACGTTTTCTCTCCATAAGAACCATCCTCGTACTTCAAGAAATGTAATAAAAAAGAATTAACGAAATCGGTTCAGTTGTCCTCGAGTTATGCGCTTACCAACACATTTTGCGATTCATTTTTATTTTTTATATTATAGATTGTCCCCTCAGAGAAGCAGTCATTACGACTAAATATAACCAAAAAATGTATAATAATACTGCCAAATGTTCGCCATATGGCAGTAGCAAGTAGCAACTAATTATGCCACTTGCAAAAATAAAGAGTAAAACAAACATGTGTTTAGAATAATAACTATCATATCCGTTCCAACACATAATATTATAAATTGACGAGCAAACATATAGATAAAAATGATATAGTGATAAAAAAGCCTACTATCAAACGATCGTGAAGTATTCTTTATATAGAGCAAATGTCTTCATTAATTTAGACACCTATTCCAAGCTATTCGACCAATTCATCATGAGTGATTATTATCAATCGATATGACCAACAGCGGGCATTGACCTGTAGTAAGCTTATTTACGTCTTATGTGCGACTTGCGGTTTCTTTTTCATATATAATTGTATTACCTACTTAAAGACGGTACTGAAGCTCAAGTTCGCAACTCGATACGTAATAAGAATGAGGAAACCGAATAGTCTTGCCGAAAAATATATCAAGATTAAAATCTGTCAAGTATACTTGACTAGAGTGCTTTGTTAGTAGATTATATAGCTGCTGTATTTATAAGAAGTGGGATTTTATTGATATTATAAAACATTAAAGAAAAAAAAAAGCATTACGGCTGATGGTCTACTCTACTAGGTAGGTTCGATATCAATGACCTATTATACTAGTTCGATATGAGATCTTTTAAGAATAATTTGACTATGGTAAATTTACCGTAAACAAATCAGTAAATAGATCTAATTTTTTTTTTGTTAATAAAATTAAACTTTTATTAAAAATGCTACACAAGCTTTTAAATGCATCCATTATAAATGAAGCGTTACTAATCTACGCATATAACACGAGCAGCGACAAATCAAAATAATAATAATCTATTGTTAAACCTACACTACAGAAAAATTTACTTAACTTCGCAATTGACCAACCAATCAATCAATGATAAACAGACGTTCCTATTTTCTACACAGCAAAACGACACTTATCATCAACTGGCAATAGCTCAAAATAGAATGTACCTCATTAGTAGATAATTGATGCTACTCGTCTCTCGTATCGGGATGACTTATTGACTATTGTTATTTAGCTTCTTGAAGTAAGCGATCATCTCCAATCTTTATGAGCAAAGCGTGGGTTTGATGTACGAGACGTTATGAGATTTGAGATATGAACCAAGGTTTCAGAGACAGGTGGAGGTCATAGCATTTTAATGTAGGCTTTGTTGTCAATATTTGTCGCTTCGAGTGTGTTTTAGAGTCAAAAATTTAGACGTTTATTTATTGAGAATGGATTAAATGTATTTACGTCATGGATTGTAAACAGACGAAGGAAAACTTGGTCATAACTAATTTTACTGCATAAATTAAAAATTTGTTTTGAACAAAGATATAATAAACAACAATGCGTAATTATACTCAATTATTAAATAAAATTATTACAAATTAATCTAAAAATTACCTGTGGCATCAATGTAAAAGCTCTGGCTCTTCTTAAAATGACCTCCGTGAAAAACAACATAACAAAAGTATCGTATAGTGCCATATAATCTCAAAAAATCTAAAATCTTGCACTAAAATCACCATAGTCAAATTTGAAAAAAAACAATATCAAAACGATTAAATCCTACAAAGAGGCCTTTCTAGTATAAGGCATCTATAGCACAGATATATATAATACTAGCTTACCGCCCGCGGCTTCGCCCGCTTTCTCTAAAACGATTTGAGATTTAAAGTATCCTATCTCTCAAGTTAGATCACACTGCAGATGGTGTGCGAATTTTATTATAATCGGTTAAGTGGTTTAGGAGTCCATTGAGGACAAACATTGTGACACGAGATTTATATATATTAAGACTATACTAGTATCTATAGTAAAATAACTGATACAACATTGTCTTCCGAGACAGCGCGGCGTCGTACCTGCAAGTTGGCCACAGAACAGGTTTAGTTATTATGTAATATGGATGAGCCAGTTCACGTATGAATGCGCTTTGCGTAAAAAGGTACGCTAATTAATCATGATGTAATACGGCTGATATTGCATCCGTGGAACTAAGGAATGAGGCTATCCTTGTTGGTTTTGATTTTATTATTGTGAGTCAAAAATGATATTTTCAATAGTTTGAACTCTTGTATCTATAAAAAATCTACTTGAGCAAAACGTTTTGTGAAAAGCCGACGCGAAGAAGAAGAGGCGCTTTTCGTGAAAAAGAAGTACACAACTTACCTATGTATTTATTTGCTTATTCTTCCGAGGATCAAATTATTTTTCTGCGTAATCGCTCTTATGCTTTTGGTGAACAAGCCAATTTATCTGCTTTGTTCATTATTAGCATAAAAAGCTGCTGATTTAATTTAAAAAAAAGCAATGAAAATGTGAACAATTTCTCAGCTAAAGTGTTAAGGAAACATTACTATAATTTATTTAAGAAAATCTTATCTCTTGAATCTTGCTGCTTATTTACTATTTCCTTATTAAAACATTCACGTAAGTACGTCCTTGAAGATTCGTGCTTACGATTTTATGGATAAGATCCATTCTGTAAAACATAATTGGGAAAATAATATTATTTATTTGTGTTGAATATCAAAAGAGTACATCACTATATATAAATTTATAACAAAAAACATAAAACGAAGTCAACCGTCGCGTCGCGTCTGTCTGTCTGTTCGCGATAAATTCAAGAACTACTGCACCAATTTTCGTTTTGTTTTCACCAATAATTGATAAATTATTTCTAACTGAAGATTGTAATATCTATATAATTTGGTAAGTTTTAGGCTACCGACGAATGCTAGTGCATGTAAAAAATATGAATTATTAACACATTGCAACCGGAAAGCCTTATACATATTTAGGTTTAATTCAGAACAAAAAAGCTGCCCAGTTATTTGCTCTTAATAAAAATCAGTAAAGTAAATGTGATACATTCCCTTCACTTTTTATAAAGATACTTCTTATTATTCAACAGGTGTTTTTCTGTACATTTACTAAATGCACAGATAAGTCTTGATAAATTAAAAGTCTTATTTCTAAGATTTTATCGCGTAAAATACGACCATAATAATTTACCGCGTGATTTATGAGTGATTTCTATAAAATATATTTTGTGTCTCAAGTTTCAACATTAACGCAATGCGCAATTACTTCTGACAATCCCTAACTCTATTCCATTCCCTGACTTATTAAATTTATTTAAAATAATAACTATCTATAAACACATCGGCACATCGATATCATTTAGTATGATTTTTTATAGTATATAAATTAACACCTATCTGCGAATGTGGAACGTTTTTTACATATCGAGGCGATGTTGACACCTGGGCCACAGATAATTCAAAATCTATGGTAATTATATCATCGTTACTGAAGTTTAACTTTTGAAAGGCATAAAAATTATGAGAGACATAATTTTAACTTTCACTGGTTCAGTTTGTAGTTTAAATATAAACTAATGAAAGGACCAGCTGAAAACTGTCTTTAATAAAACTGGCCAAGTGCGAATCGGACTCGCGCACGAAGTGTTCCTTACTTAAAAGAAAATCATTAAAACATTTAATAGGATACAGAACCCTAAAAATTCCAGATGAGTGTATTAACTGACAGATTTAAACTTTCACTGTTTCAGTTTGTTTACAAGTTTAAATTTAATCTAACAAATGGATCAATTGACAAGTTGCAAGAAAGTCTTTTCTCGGAATCCATTAAAGTGATCGGATAAGTTTATTGCGCCAGGCTTGTTTTGGATCAATTAGCATTAATTGAGCTTTAAATGATTGCTTTTGTTTTATCAAAGATACAATGGTAATGGAGAACTACAATGGTTGGTACATCTTAGGTTACTTAGACATTTCTTTGTTCTGAACAGATTGATAATGAAGACCAGGTTTTCAATCTATTAAATGGGATTAAATCCCGATGGTTTTGTACTTTGTAAGAAGTGATATAGGATCTTTGGATGAATGAATGAATGAATGAATAAAAGCTTTTTATTGCAAGAAAATTTACACATAACAATTATAGCATAAATGAGTTTCTTCTGGGTGTCTTACCTGCCTTTCGACAAAAGCCTCCTCCAAACTCTTCCACGATTGCCTTTAATTGTCTCTCCAGGTCACTCCTCTTACAATTTCCTTTAAATCATCCTACCATCTAATTTTTTGTCGTAGGTAGTAAGAGGATCTTTACGTTGTAATTCTTTTTACTTTTTAAAGTCCATCAATGTTCTCTATATAAATTTAATATAATCGGTCGTATCAAATATCTACTATTGCCAATGCGATTCATTACAAGGACATAATAAATCTACATTATAAAGGTATCCTTAAGTAAACAAGACAAAATCCGATATTTCGCAGCGTCGCATTTAGAACAACACCGTAACATATATTTTAATTTATTGATATATTTATAGCCGTCACACCTTATTTATTATAATGGAATTGTACAATAGTAAATGACGTAAACAAAGCGACAGGCAGTAAATAATAAATGATTTATGGTGATGCCCTACAAGATATTCGTCCTTGTTAAGCACCTAGAGAGATACTCTGCTAAAAACTTGTCACACGAATCTATCTTATGTGTCTATCCTATGTGTTAATCCAAGTTACCCTAACCCTAAGTAGTATTTGCGTGAAAGAGTAACAAACATACATACATACACATACACATACATCCATCCTCAGTCCTCACAAACTTTCACATTTATTATATTAGTAGGAAGTAGGATAGGTTAAGATAGGATAGGACAGGTCACAGGATTGAATCAAGATGTTTTTTATTCTCATGGAATTCGCAACTACGTAAAAAGGCGACATTCTCACCGTACGTTAATGAACGTGGTTAATTAGAGACAAAAATAACTCAGAACACGGTATATTTAGTACATAATATATAATCTGTGCTTTAACGTCAATAGCGTTGAGATTTTGAAACTAACTGAAATTATAGCAACGAAAGGTTGTGGTGAAACAATAGCATAGAATAGAGGATATTTTTTAAACAGCGGGAAATAGGTAATCACATGATAAATTATACATAAATCATTTATTTTCACAGTAAATAAATAAATTGCACATGTCATTTTGCAAATATAATGTTCTAACAAGGTTCTAACAAGATTTGTATCTAAACAAATCGTTCACTTTTACACGGAAAACCAGTGAAAATACAATGTAGAGTCATTTTTTTCACTTGTTCCTTTAAACATTCCTTTATATAGATGTTAAAAAACGTGACTAGCTATCAGCGGTCAAGTTTAGGTTTTGACACACCAGATGAAGCATCCATCACTCTTATCAGAGCTGAATGGCATATGCTCCAGATAATAGTGTTTGTTTTCGAAGCGATATCGCTGTTATGTCTGATTATTTACCTGACTTTTGAGTTTCGTTAGGTATTTAGTTATGCAACCTCCTTGTAAAGAGGACTCTTACGAGTGTAATCTATAAAAAAATTGCGATAAAATATTCTTATTGCATCATTAGTTACCATTTTATAGACTTATTTATATTGTAAAAAGTAAATTATGAATTTCTTATATTATCTCAATTCGAAATTACTTCAATGTGTTAGTGGGCGAAATTTATACGACCATTTTAGGACTCAATAATTACCTTAAAGTTCTTCAAACTTTATATAATAATTCTAATGCTATTTACAAATAAATAAATACATTTATTTATTCGTACTGCTCTATTTTATAAGAACTCTTTTGAGTCCTTATAAAATTATTCTTCTTATTCATATCAATGAAATAATATTAGTTACGCAATGAATAGATCCATACTTACAAGTTACAAAAGTTTTACTGATACCCCAGTTATCGTCACTACATAGGCCGAGATTCATAGATCGCACTTTAACTTTACTTTGATGGAAAGATCTACTTTCAACCAAAAATATATTTCTTAGTCGTGTCAAGCTCATCTTTACTTTCCAGAAACTATACTTTACTTAGTAAAGGCTAAGGAGCCGATAATCATGACTTTGGTCTCAAAGTAAACTTTACATGACTATGCGTATAAATTATGTAGGCCTTCATTTTAAACCAATTTCCTAGAACAGAAACACATTTTAATATGGTTGGGTTATAGATCGAAACGTCATGTCGAGTAACATTTTTTTGTTGGTGTGTTGATCGTTGCATTGTTTCGTTTGTCTTTTAACATTATTATAATATTTTTCTGACGAATTTTGCTGTGTCTACCGGTTTTTGATATTTCTACTATAATCTTCCTACATAATGGTTTTTTTTGTAAACATTTCATTTTTCATATAAAATAATAATGTTATTATTATATAATATGTTTTTAAATATAACTTAATTTAATAATAATAAAAACATAAATTATGCGTATAAAGTAACAGTTACACGTCTTACCCTGTACTTTACTTTGGGACCGTACTTTTCTAAGGAAAGTCAAGCAATTCTCTCTGAAATTAAATATGTTGAAAGTAAACTTCGGTCATACAAAGTTTACTTTGTGAAGACTCTTTTGCTCTAAAGTAAAGTCACGACTGTGAATCTGGGCCATAGTATAAAACAAAGTCGCTTTCTCTGTCCCTATGTCTGATGTCTCTGTCTCTAGTATGAATTATGCTAGACGTCCTTTTTGTGTCAAAATTATTTAATAACAAAATCGATTGTTCTCAAATACTTCAAAGACTCAACATAAGAGTGCCTTCTAGGTACCCACGTAAGGTTTTGCTACCACTTTGTCCTCCTCTTCGCAGAACTGTCTCTGGCCGTAATTCTCCAGTTCCAAGATTTTGCAATACTATTAATAAACACTGTGAGCTTTTCGACATTTTTTCGGACTCCCCCAGCAAACTCCGCAAAATTTTTCAAGATTTTTCTTTTAATGGATAATATTAACTGTATATTTTTTTTTTTCCTGTTCTTGTTAATTTTCTTTTTATATGTACTTAAAAATAATTAACGCGTTTAACGTTTTGCATGCTGTGTTTGCCAGTAAGTGTTTGTTACATTAACTATGTTTGTTTATTTTGTGTATGTAAACTTTTGTTGTAAAAATGTAAACAAACGTTGGTAAACCAATAAATAAATAAATAAATATCGATTCTATGTCCCTAAATCCCTTTGTATGCTTAAATCTTTAAAGCTACGCAACGGATTTTGATGCGGTTTTTTTTAATAGATAGAGTGATTCAAGAGGAAGCTTTTAGTATATAATTTATTAGGTTTTAGATAAAGCGGGCGAAGCCGCGGGCGGTAAGCTAGTATCCTTTAAAATAGACACAATATTTAAATTCAAGCATAATATGATTAAACAGTTATTTGATCATCATTTAGGTACTTATTATTTAGTATCGTCAGATTGTCACGCACTCATCTCCATTTGTATAGGTATAATATATTTTTTAATCTCTAACTTTAGTACTTATAGTATATTTAACTCGTGACTGCATATTTACTTACACTTAGATACGGTAAATAACAAATCACGAGGCGCCGTATTATTATACAAATTTCAATATCACGATCATAACGATTTTGCATTATATTTTAATGTTTACTTCAAATGTTTTTGAAAGACATTGAAATATAGAAGGTAAATCATACTCGTAATAATGTTGCTGATCCTTGTTAAACCTGAATTATTCGTAGCGTATTTAGAAGTACCTGCCTATAGTTTATAAAATAAATTGATTATTTGTGCTAACTTCACTTACCTATGTAAGAATCAAATTAGCAACTGTTTACATAAAAATGTGTGCGTGTAAGCTAGTATACACACGTAAGAAGTGAAACTTCTTTATCAGCTTATTTTTCAAAAAATAATTTACTTTAAGCAACTTTACAGAAATACGTCGAATCACGCGTGGTAGGGATAAGAAAAAGATGGCGCGTAACCGAAAAATGTCACGCGTAAGGAAAACATGTTACCTACACTAAATTTTTTTCCAACCCCGATAAAGAAGTTTCACTTCACAACCTCAATAAATGGACTAGAGAACAGTGAAATAATTTTTCAAATCGGGCTCGTGCTTCCTGAGATTAGCGCATTCAAACAAACAAACCAACTCTTCAGCCTTATAACATTAGTATAATAAACTTCAAGGTACTCAACAAAATACCAATACATATTCCGAGCGAAATCAATCATGTTTATATAAAATACCAATGAATAAGGGCATAAACAATATTACGAATGATCGTAAAATCGTATCGATAAATGGAGACATGACACATTGAGGTCTCCGCGCCTCAGATAACTGGTGATAATGAGGACTTATGTCTTCATTGTTCTTATTGATTGTATGGCGAGTTATGTAAGTGTACTGTGTTGATTTGGGAATGGTGACCGAAAGTCTAGAGTCTAGACCAACGGGGAGTGCCTGCGATATAGGATAACTGTTGAATTAATGTGACAACTGGATGTATTCAACAGAAACTTCAAAAGTATGACTGCGGAATCAATAAATCTGTATGTTGTTTTTTGCACATATTAGGTTGTCGCTGATGTTCCCTGCTATCTATACTATGCTGCTATGCATCGTGCATCGTTGTTCTAGTCTATTATGTTTCAACGTGATAAACAGATACATGTGATACTTAGTCGTTGAAAATTGAAATGAGTTGGTCGAAGGACCAGCTGGACATAATTCCTTTTGTAATGTTTCAAGAGTATCCTTTCTTGAAAAAATATTTCCAGACGTTTTAAATAATTTGTGACGTCAAGTACTTGGTTCAAAATAATTAACCAAATGCGTTGATGCCAATAAAAAACATGCAATCAATAACTAAGAGCTTTTATTTTCGTGTTCTATTAATCGATCTAGAAATCCATACATCTGTAGATGTTTTCTGTTTTTACGGTCACGAATTTTGAGTAAAAAGTGAACGATGAATAAGCATCTTTATCTGGAGAATTGGACCATTAAAACAAGGGCACTTATTGCATCCGTGTTAAGGTCCAATTTGAAGGTCACGCAAATGTTTCACCTAATCAATTTGATAGCACTGCAAATTGAAAGGCCGAACGCTACAATTCGTGCATTACGTAGTGTAACAAATGAATTTAAAGCTTATTTCATTGGTTGTAAGTTCAAAATGAACAAGCTATGTTTTTTTTTTTTTTTTTTTTTTTTTTTTTTTTTTGGCACCCGTCATCACAGGGTGTTCGCGCCACCTCTGGATTATAGTCCAGAGACATTTTTTGCTTAATTTTTTTTTTTTTTTTATACGAATAACAATAACAAGCTATGTTGCAGTAGAATGTTGTTTCGCTTAATACAATTTAAAGGCGTACTATATCTTTTTTATTTATGTAAATATAAGCAGAAACATATTAACTTAATTGAATACACAAACACACTAATAACATGTAATCTAGATATGTTGTACTAGTTTTTTCGTTTGATTCATAATATATTTGTTTACAATTAAATGCATCACAGCAAATTATTAGGAACTAGCTGTTCCGCGCGGTTTCACCCCAGTGGCTCCACTCCTTGGTCGTAGCGTGATGATATATTATAGCCTATTAGCCTTCCTCGATAAATGAGCTATCTAACACTGAAAAAATTTTTCAAATCGGACCAGTAGTTCCCGAGATAAACTCTTCAGCTTTATAATATTAGTATAGATTTTACATCACAGCATAATAATGCATTTTAGAAATCTCAACCAACAATAATTTTTATAAGTAGGTACTCGTATTTATCATAGTTTATAATATGTATAATTATAGCTAATTCGACAAATGCGATCAAACAATTATTTATTATAATAATTGCGCTAAACGAGCTTCCTCTTTAACCACAATATAATAACAAAATATAATATTATGATTCATTATTGCATAAACAATTTGCAAGACAGGAATTTTAAATGTTTCACAATGATAGAATGCGGTCCACGAGTTATTTTATAAGGAAAATGGATTACCCTTATAAAACTGATTGTTTACATTATATTCGTTTTGTGGAGTGACTTTTATATTGCCAGTGACTGGCAAATTGAATTAGGCCTACGTGTTTAGTTACATGTCTCCTTGAAATTGTTAAAAAACAAAATTACTTTAAAAAAAATGTTGTGTGGTTTTATGAAACCACGGTAAAAGTGAAACTTTTTTTCACACTATAGACATTTAACTAAAAATTATCGTATTTGTACGATAATTATCGTACGTATCGTGCGTCACGCGACATGCGCTACACAGACCAAAAGAGACGATGTAATAAAAGTTTCACTTTAATATTATAAATTATAATAATACATATAATGTAATTAGATATAGTCTGTCAATGGGAAAATTTGGTTGGTAGAGTAAATTTTAAGAAAATCGTGTATGTTGAAATTTGCAATTGATCAATATCTACCTTCCATATAAAATATATAATTGTTTCTTTTAGCATTAGGAGTATGTATATTAATTAGTATTTTAATACAAGCCATCATATATCTACTTTGTATACGTTCAATGTTTTTTTAATGCCTAAGTATAAGTTGTTAGTGAAAAACAATTCATCGTATTACCTATTTCCGTACTTTATAACATTAAAAAACAATATAAAGTTTATATATAAATAATATTGAATCACATTTAATTAAAATTAATTATAAAAAAATATCTATGACCGTATTTACGTTGAGCTATTGCATTATTTCTATTACAAGTCGTGATTTAAAGCATAATAAATATTTGCAGATATAATACATTATGCTTTTGTAAATAACTTATGTCCATCTAGTATGAATAAGTATTCCGTAAGCCAACATATTATAGTTTAAGAGATGCATATTTATTTGAGAAGCAACATTATTTTGAGCTTTTTCTTTTGGTGCGTACAATCTAATATCCATTCATTCATTATGTTTGCAAAATAAGGATAACGTTTTAGATGATGCTCAATTATTAAGGTATTGGTAAGAAAAAAACAATTAAAGATGTTTACCTACGTTAGACACTATCAATCGGATAGAGCAATCGATGCAGTTTGTTTTTGAGTTTTAATTTACGATAAAACTAAATATTATGTATACTGAACATTAAAAAAAAATTATTTATTCTAGATTTCAATTGAATCAAATTCACCATTCAATCAAATTTTTCAAGTTCAAAATTGGAAACGATAAACACTTTCAGTACACACACAGTTTTACTCACTATTGCATTCATGATAAAATAACTCCAGCTCTTACACTATAATCTACAACGTAGGTTAGCAAAATACCTAAGCGTAAGTTAACACATGAATTAAGCATGTTGTTGCGTAACGGCCTTGCCACCGACCACCCTGCACCTAGCTTCAATCTAGATCTAGTTTGGCTAAGACACGCATGCACTGTAGATTGTGATAGTATGCACTATGCACTCTGCATTCTGTGCTCTTTAGACGAATTAGTATTTATTCAGGTTATAAAAATGTTATATTATGTATAAAATAAGTAAATTTATAATAAATCACAAATTACTTAATAAGTTAATAGTTAGGTATCTACTAAATTATATCTCCATGCACTTAGGTAGGTACGGAAAAGATTACAAGAATTTGTTAAAAATTTTATATTACATAGAATTTTTTTTAATACACACCAATTTTAATTCAACAAAGTATATCAATGATAATAAAGGTAATGCATGCTGATGCAAAAGGTACATATTCATAAGTTGTGTTTCTGTTATGTTTCCTACAGTATATTAAGTCGTTATATAAAGTTATTGCCAGCAATAAAAATGTAAACAGACAAATGCATTGTAATACATTGTACAATAATTTATCAATAATATCAGCAGTTTATTTCTGAACAAACTCTTTCATAATTTAACATTTTTAATATTGGTCACATTGTTGTTTTGTCAGTTTGTATAAAACTTTGTAGTTTTACAATCGTTTGTTATTTGTTATTGCTGCAAAAACATTGTAAAATTTACGACTTTCAATATGTTTTTTTTAAGATTGTGCAGTTGCCTCGCCATGGTTAAGACCTCCGAATTAAATCGAAAGATCAAGAGATAGAATGTGCCAAAATTAAATCTACAAAAAAGAAAGCATCATGAAGTAACACGCATGTCCAAAAACTTAATTTGATAACATGCAACATGCCAATCCCAAGGCCAATCTGTATTCGGCCAGCTTGGTGGATTATGGCCCAAAAGCTTATATGGAAACTGTCAGAAATAAGAAACCAATTTCAATAATAAATCAAATTCGACCTGTTTGGTGGTTAGTGGCTTATAGATGGCCACTGTCACAATAAAAAATGTATCATTTACACAACACGATGTTACTAACCGATTTCCACACAATCACGACTTTACATCATTAGAACACTGATTGTAAATACAATATAATTTAGTCTATCTGCATGAATGAGTGTGCGACTAATTATAGCAATGACATGACCTGTGGATAACCTCTCATAGTGCAAGTTGCAATGCAACTACAATAATAAGTTTCGAATAATAAGCTTATCTGCGATTTACTTGGGATGGTTGCTATAATGTGTGTTTTTGAAAGGATTTGGAAAACGTTGGTTAAGGTGAAAATGCAATAGTTCACTGATATTGTTAAAATATATTCCTGTAGAGTTTAAATAAAAATAAAAATAATATTATATTCGTTTTATATTTGCACAAAATCAAAGGTACCTAATCAATATATTTTATATAAATAATATTAACCTTAGAATTTAATTATTTAGGTTTTTTATAATATATATTAATAATTTGCATTTTATTTAGTAAATATCGCGGGTAATAAAATAAAAAATAAATATATAAATATGATAAAGAAATTTAAAACAAATAATAAAAACGGTCGACCGTTTACTATAAACATATCTAATTTAAAATTTAACTAAACTTTAACCACGTGCTCAAAAGCACACCACGCATAAATTTGTAACGAGATTCAAGGTTAAATTCCACATGTATTTTTTTATAATATAACGATTATGTAATGTGTCGTGCAAAACAAGTCGTTTATTTACTATGCGACACTCATCTGTAGTCTACGGTAACAGAATTTAAATTTAATCTGTGGCCATAGACTAGAAACCGGCCGTTTTATTTTTTGCGATGGTAATACACACCATAGATAATGTAACATCGCCTAATATGAGACTCGATTACTGGTTATTGATTAACATTAACAGGACACAAAAAAATAAATTGTAAACGCGGTAGGATTTGTTGCCTTTTGGAGCTAAAGGAAAGAATGCAAGAAAATAAATTCGTAATTTAGATATACAGTGTAAATACAATGTATATGTCAGTCTCGTACCTTAGAATTTTGTAGAAGTTGGTAAGCATGTGGTAAATAAAATTTTCTTTCTTTCTGAGTTATCAGCTAATCAATAATAATAAAAATTGATGATCGTTTGAAAATTATGACACCCCTATTGCACGCATAACTTGCGTGGCTGTCCGTTGAGTGAAATCCCAAAAGACCTAGATACCGTTATTCCCAATAGTATTAGCACATTCAATACTATGACTAATGTACAGCAACATTCGATTCTTAGGGGTATCAAATGCGAATGCCGTTCTTTGGCCTTTTGCTATACGATTGAGCCCTTTGCTGTTTCAAGGCTATAATATGCAATAGGTAATTATTCATTTACCATCACACCATACACTGTGGAATTCGTGACTGCATCTACCTAGAATTCGTTTGTTTCTTTAAATTGCAAGATTGATATAACCTTATGGTGAAATCGTGATACAGTGGACATAGAACTTTGACCTATACGTCGTATAAGATCCTGTAACAATTGTTTTAGGAATTGTTATAAAATAATTAGACGGTTGTAATGACGCTTCGTCACGAAATATTTTTTATTATAAGATTAGGTGGTAATGTAGAAGTAAAAAATACTATTGTATTGGAAATTAATAATGTGTGCGCTTTTTGGAGCTAAGTTCAGGTGATTTCAATTTGTATCGTAGATTAATAGATAGATACACAATTTTTCTGACTTTATTATTTTCTCTGTGAATACTTCCGAATATTATATATAAACGTAATTTTGTCTCAATAAATAAAAGTTAACAAAATTATTTTAGGTCCTTATAGTTAATACTTGTTATTTCCAATGTTTTGCAAGGAGAAAGGAATTTAACCCAATATTGGTCATACAGACGCTTATGACTCTTCACACGACACATAATATATCAATGCAACACAAACATGACCCACTAAATATGCATATTAATATCACGTGAAAGTGTTATGTGATGTGACCTTTACTCTGTCACCCACTCGTCTAAAGAGTTCCTCTATTATAGCAAATGCATGCATGGAGATGAAGATCCTACTTCAATGAATTTAAGGGTGATTATTCTTTACCTGTATCGATTGAATAATGCTTATGTAAGTTTATTGTTTGATCGATAGCTTGTGAAGTTTGGGTGTCACATAATAGGTTTTATGAGATTATTGATTTTTACGTAAGAGCAAACGGGTTGATGTATCATGGTAGTGCGTCTATACTCAGTGCTTATTTTGAACTAAACATTTTATGGGATGAAGATAGGTTTAACATCTACATAATATGTACCTACATGCCTATGCAAACGCTATCAGGTAAAATATATTATTGAAGTATGTTTCTCATATCAATCTCTTTTCTATAATCTGACACATATTCCATATTATAATCAGCTACATTATTTGCAAATTGTTTTTGAAATTGCTTATGTTAATAAGATGTCAATGATGCGTTTATCATCAGATGACGATTTCGCTCGTTTGTGAAACATCATTCATAAAATGAGCTAATAAAATAAGTGATGTGTTTGTATTGTAAAGGTAACATATACTACGTGACCGTTCTTTTAGGTGTAAGATGTAACCCTGTTAGTAGTCTTTTGTTTATTTTTACGGCAACCGCTTCCTTAGCATTGTGGTAACGGGGATGTAATAGAGGCGATCTCTGGCCAAAAAGAAAGGAAATTCTTTTGCGGTATGCAGTTGTGAAATGTTTGTGTTCCAACCAGAGGGATAAAGTTATTTTATTTAAATATTGAGACTATCCTTTCCGGCTACGATTTAAAACGGCTTTATTTTACGGCTTTAAAACAATTCTTATAGATAAATTGATGCTTATTGAGTTGAATATTTCTTATAGAGCACAAGTATTGCTTAGTCTAAGAAATGTCTCCAATTATATATTCTTAGTTTTGCTCCTAATAAAGTAACTCTCAATGGTCATGAATTGACACTCCATAAACTCTCATTAAAAATTATTAACGGGTAACTAAGCAAAATCCGTTAAAGTAACAATGCTACCTAATCGTGCTAGTATGAGGGCCACCCGCGGAGTAATTATATATAAAAAGACGTGAGAAACGCCCGTACCCTCCCTTATAAATCCCTTGAGTGCTAAATATAAAATGCATGCTAAGGACTTATTATTTTGACTGTGCTCATTGGTATGTGAAGTGGTGCATTGTGGTTTAGACAGAAGAGCTTTTTTCAGTTATATAATAAATTTATCAAATTCTACAATCGTTTCATTTCAGCCCATACTTTAAGTGCGGAACAAACATTATTATTTTAAAACGGAATATGATAAATTAACATAATTATAAACTTTGTGAAACATCTATGTTTTCGTTCGTACTACATATAAAATCCAATGTATCAAAACTTAATCGGTTAATAATCGGTAGATCTATAATTTGTCAGTGTCACAAAATATGAATTCATAAAATTTTCAGTCTCACCAAAAAATATGTGCATAAATTACTATATTTACGCGACATTGGTTATTTAAAGCCATTTTCAAATTGTTTTACTGCACAGTCACGTACATGTATAAGTGAGGTTACAAAATCGTTATATTTCCAAAGCATTAAGTATACTAAAATGCATTTACGAAACATTGTTAGAATGATACTCCATAATGCTGAGGACACACTTCAGCCGACTGGCATAAATTATCGGCAAATAATTATACTATGTGCTTCGAGAACTTGTATGTAGGACAAATGTATGTATGGTTACAGTTAGTGATATGACGTTGTATACTGTTGTAAACTAAATTAAAATTTGGAGGCACAAAATAAAAATAATTGTAGGTACATTAATTTCAATCATTTTCCATATGTATGTGTGGTAGATTTTCTGTAAAATCACAGCTTTGCATCACAATTTTTAAAGCCCCTTAAGTTTGTTCAATTGGTCAACCATTTGCTACTCCCATTATCCTAAAAAACGCGACATACAACAATAGCGCGAGATGAATACAAATTCTCACATTCAGCGAAGATGTGTCCGCACTCTTATAGCGTGTTTAAGATCAATTGTTTGGAAACTTCTCTTTGTGTGCTGACAATGTCGGAATAAATGACGAAATTATACAAACGCGTCTACATTTTAAACGTTGCTCAGAGACATTCTAAGCGAATTAAGAAGAACAATTTCCGTACGCAAATTGACTAATTATACGCTCTCCTCAAAACAAATTGGATTCGTTATATGATTATTTAGACGCAAAGGTGAAATAACTATGTATAATAACTCGTCATTTAGATGTGGCTTACATCTAAAAATTAAAAAAAATACAATAAAAAGTGATAGATTTACATATTCAGATTTCAGACGCTTGAAAATACCACATAATGTTTAACTTACATAATATGTATGCAATAACGTACGGTTTACCTTATTACAGTTTTATATAGCGGCCAACATAAAAGTTGTATAGCAATGGAAGCGTTACCTAAATGTTTACAACAAAATTCCGGTACAAAAAACATTTATTTTAATTGTGCGCACATAAAACACTTGGACATTCTATTCTTAGTTCTCTCAATGCTGATAGCATCGAGCCACTCGTTGCACAATACTTGCATTGTGTCAAAAACATTTGATTGTTCGCACAATACTTTCCTACAGATCCGATCTGTGCGTGCAATGTATTGTACGATGCTATCAAAGAAATTTGAAATATACTTTATTATAAAAATTACGGTAAAGGCTTTGACATCTGCGCATGTTTGTTCTTTGGTGGTAATCTAGATGTTTTGCTTTCTGGGAAAATACAATGAAACGTGCCTGAAGCACTTACACATGAAACCGTCAAAAATTTTGTGTTATAGTTACACTAGACTTTAAACAGCTATTAGTGTACAAAACGCACACTTGACCTGTCACCATACTATATTAGAAAGCCTTATATGACATGCATTCTCTAATGCAACGCTAAGGAAACCGTCCTTAAAATTTTTGATTATTATATGTCATTTCATCAGCCGAAATAAACTAATAGAACACACACTTAAAACGAAGAGCTATATAATTAATATTTGATTGATGATATTCGATTTTATTCTCTACATATTACCCGCCTAACTATAAACGGTTTCTAATTGGCAAACGTTACTTCTCCATATGATAGAATCGAGATAAATGGCTTGTTTGTCCCAAACCCCGCTGTTACATCATTAAGTTGACAAAAATAAATATACGTCACCAACAACCGTTTATTCTTCATAATCAATGGTTGTAAGCAGCTGGTGAATGCAGCTGACGTTTAAGTTTCATACAATTTTATAACTGAATCTAAATGTTAAACGATGTCTTGTTAAAGCTTGAACGTGATAAGTCATTGTGAAGATAGTTAAGGAACTTTGCTTCTAGGCAAAACGTTTGATCAAACCTGCATATCAATCTGCATGCAAGCTTATGACCGCTTGAGCCAGCGTGAAAATATGTAAACAAGCTTGAGCAAAGTGCTTGTACATGTAAGCTTGTCCAGCTTGTAGTATCTGCATCTGTACTGTAGTATATGCTTGTAACTGTATATATATGCATTATGCGTGTATCGTAGAAGCTGTCTTCCTGCAAATTACGAAATAGCTTTTGAAAAACTACTGCTTTCTCTTCAAGCTACTGCTTGGTAAATTCATTTCATAATATTTATTAAATAGGGGATCTTTGTACAAATCCTACAGTAAATACAGTTATTACATTGTCCTGTGGTAAGGTACTTCCCCAACGGGACTTATGTACCATAGTAACAAGAGAATTCAAACCAGAAAGATTGTTTATCAGTTCTGTGGTTGAGTCACAAATTGGTACAATTATAATTCACTGAGCCCAATAATAATACTTAATATCCTTTCCTCGTTATATTTGTGACTCAGTCACGCCAAAATTATATGAAATTTTGTTTAAAGATATTTTATGGTGTCATTGAATTTTAATGTGATTATAGAACTAGAAGAAGCTTTTGCAAAACAATTGCCAAGCATTCAAGACATACCATCTCTGTGCTACTCGAACAATTCAAGATCTATGTCTGTGCCAATTTTTTTAGCGGAAAAGACGCCAGTTTTCCAATATTGTATGGTGGGACAAGATAGTTCTGACTTCTGAACGTTACTAGATGTGCCTAGATGGTCTTTAATTTTTTGTATTAATCCCTACATTCCCTGAAGGCCAAGTCTTCCTGAATGAAACAGGAATTACGTACAACGGTACGTTATAGAGTATCCATATGGAACGCCATACGGATGCTCTATTCCCTTGGTATATATTTATTCTATCCTGATACCAGTGCTAATTATTTATTATTACGGCTTCTATATTACCATTCAGCACACACATCAACTAGTTCTAATCGCATATTAAATCAAGTTTCACTGAATCCCTGTTGACCGCATTTCTAACGATTATTAAATTAGCGTGGTGCATATAGGCGAAAGTTTTTAGTACAAGTTTTTCTGTTATATTTGTAAATCTATTGTTATTGATTCACAATGTCTATACGACGTTTAGTCGGGGAAATGAAGCCGAAAATGGGCCATCAACAGAAATAATTCGTGTAGTTTTGAAAATCACTACAGACTACAGTCAATCCTTGATAGGTATGTTCAGATGATCATATTGAAAGTCCTCAATTTAGTCAAGATAAAGCTAGACGATATATTTCCGTTAATATTACTAATTTTCCTGGACTAGTTATAGTAAATACAGAAATAATGCGTTTTTACCACATCCTTAAATTTTATCTAATAATGTAGGGGGAAAGTGCTATGAAAGGGACACGTTTTGAATGGGACAAATCCAATAACTTTCGTTTAGAAATAAATAGGCGGTTTTTTATTTCTGCATTGTGACAACATCAGTCCATAGACGATATTGACGCAACTTTCATTCAGTTGTCAAATGTTACAAAATGGCGAAACAGCGTTGAATATTTTTGTGCCCCAAAGTAATTTATTTAATGTTTTCCAGCTTTGTTTTTTGAATAATTATTGAAGTTTTTGAAAGTGGTTGTTTCGCGAACTGAATAGTTGGTTTATTACAAAAAAGGTGAGTTTATAATTACATTTACTTGCATGATAATAATTTTTATTTTAAGATTATAATTAAAAATGTGTGTTAGTCTTGTTTGGGACAGTTCCACTGGGCTTGAAAGGGACGTCCCTTTTGTGGCTATATTCTTAATGCTAAGCATGGTTGTGGATTTTTCTTTAAATTGCTAATTTTGTTATAGGTTATAATTAAGCAGGCAAGGTCACCTAACATAAAAATTCCTCCAAAGAAGAAGGAACGAGTTGACCCCAGAGTAATTGAAGAAGCCGTTAATGAAGTAATAGAAAAGAAAATGAAAAAGATAAAAAAGAAAACAAGAAAAAAGGTAAACAGTTACAGAAGAAAACTACGAAAAAGACCAAGGTAGTCGTTGAATCATCCAGTGATAGTGATCGCACAATTTTGAATTTTGATTCCAGTGAGGATTTTTCTGATTGCAATAATGAACCACTACAAAAATTAAGAAAACTTTCAAATACGCAGGAGGACATAAATGCTGTGTCTGTAAACAGAAATTTTCAACTAGTAAGGAAGACTGGTTCCAATGTAAACTTTGCCAGAAATGGGCAAATGAAAATAGTGGAGTAAAAGGCGTCTTTAATTTTTTTTTGTAGCTTATGTCATTAATACCTATATTACTTAAACTCCACTCAAAAAGTAATTTTGATCTCATTTATTTTGTAAGATTACTTTCATGATACTTTATAGCACAATTATGTTGTATTATGTAACTTATCATCAAGAATTTGGTACATGTCCCTTTCATGACTAGCACTGTCCCATTCAATACCACCCAGTCATGAAGGGGACAAAATCAAACATTTTCTTATTTGAATTTTATGCTGAATTGATCACAGAAGAAATGATTAGAGTTATTTTTTTTTAAAGATAAATAAATATATTTGAAGCCTAGATGAAAGTTTTTTCTTTATCTCACATATATTCCCCAAAATATACACCTATATAATTTTGTCCCATTCATGGCACCTCTCCCCTAATAATTATTGAATTTATAATCTATACTAATATTATAAAGAGGAAAGGTTTGTATGTATGTATGTTTTTCACGCATGAACTACTGAACCGATTACAATGAAATTTAGCACACATATAGGGTAACTTGGTAAACACATTGGTTTTATTCCAGAAATCCCACGGAAACGGGAACTATGCGGGTTTCCTTTAAAAACGCGGGTGAAGCCGCGGGCGGAAAGCTAGTAATTGATAAAGTCATGCATGAATATTCTAGAGTAAGGAAAAATAACGAGGAATTATTAAAAACAAAATATAAAAATAACATTTTAATCATTCAGTTCTCACATTTTTACAGCGGAACAAACAAACGATATCACTTCCTCATCCTACGTCTGTATTTTACAAATCCGATTATTAATTATTAAAATTGTTCAGTTATTACTTTAATAATGCGCTATTAAGTTTCGAATTCCTTAAATAGCATTGTCTAAGAAAATTACTGGTATTTGTGAAAGTTCACAAATATTTCCTCTGAGACGATTGATTATCTGTGATTGATATGTTGACGTCGATGTTATTTTTAATCTGTGGGTATTTTATATTATACTAGCGGTCCGCCCCGGCTTCGCCCGTGGTACATGTTTACGTTTTCTCTACATAAGAACCATCCTCGTACTTCAAGGAATATAATAAAAAAAGAATTATCGAAATCGGTTCAGCCGTTCTCGAGTTATGGAATTACAACGAAAAGTGGCATTGATTTTTATATATTAGAAGATTGTATTAATATAGGTACGGGCCACTTAAAGCCAGTATATATTGATACTATTTTCATAATGGGGGTGAAAGGGGAGAAAAACATTAATATGAAAGTATTGTAATTGTGTGAAATTCAATAAAATCAAGCTCGTAATTATTGGTACTATATATAATGAAATATACATATATTATATAACAAAGAGGTTTGAACTGAATGTATTGATAAATTATTTACGAATTACGAGCAGCCACAACATGCAAAAGTAAACATTATCATACAAAATGTACTGTGTATTTCCTAACATCGTAATATTGATGCAAATTGCAGCAAAAAGTGTTGTACAGGAAATAATGCGGTTTTCGATAACTGTATAAAGCGAAATAATGAGGTTTATATGGAAAGTGAAAATGAAACATGATTGTTATACTTATATAAGGTATTACGTTGTATTGTTTACAATAATAGGTTTTGAACGTTGAACATGCTTCGGTGAAGTTTGGTGACGAAGGTAGATAATTTAATGAAAATGATTTTTAACACTGTCTCTGTAGTACCTAGTAGATATTATGAAAATGAAGATAATGTTGCTCTGGATATTATTCAGTCTTTCTAGGCTCTAGCCGTGTAATATTAAATATCTGCCGCCAATATAAGATATAAAATTATTTTAAAAGGTCTGAGAATGAATAACGTTTTGCGTTTGAAAGTTATTCATGATTTTGGCTTTTCATATTTTTAGAAAGAACGCCTTCGAAGCAATATCATATACTGCCATTGGCCTCAAATTAAATTATGAAAATGTAAACCTTCTGAGTTCCACTGTTTACTTTCATTAAGTTGAAATATAGCTTCACGACTATGCTTATGCCTAAGTTAGCTTAACTCTTACCGAAGATACAAGGTTCTTCCAAATCTTCATTAGTGTCAAAAGTTTAAAAGGATATTTTGATATGGGAAAAATAGGTCTGATTAGAGATATCGACGCGGTGGGTCCAAATTCGGATTTCACGGTGATCGCTCTGGTTGACGGGCGACTGTCGTACAATGCATTCGTATGTACAATACTTGCTGGTGTATTACATAATCGACCAGGTTAAAATAAACATAAAAGGTCCTTACCAGTTTTTGAGAATTTGATTTGATTGGGACACTGAACAGTGAACAATCTTGAAGTGTGCATGTTTGTTCAATTTAATTCGTTTTTTACTTTGCAGAAAAAAATATACAAAGTACGAGCATTGCAACAATAGATACTCCAATACACCAGCAAAAAACTATTACAAAAACCTGTCCTACTTGAAAAAAAAATTTCTTACTTATTTACACATAATATTATTTTAACTTTATTAACGAGCGTAGGTACATTCTGTAAAAATCTGAACTCTGAAGTAAAAATGTCTATACTTAGGTTCCTAGTAATAGCACAGACTAATAATAATATACTACGTATGTAATAGTGTGTTTAATGTGCGATATTATATTATCAAGCTTGTAGTTTAGAGTTGAATAATAAATATAAATATTTAGTGGTCGAATATGAAAGACACCGTATTCCGTACAAATGCTATTATCCCTAATACGGGAGGGGTTACGGGTTACGTCTCATGGCGGCCGCCTTGAATTGATTCGGATTAGGAATGCAGTCTCAAATTCAATCCATTCTGACATTTCAACCATTCGGCTTACTTAATGGCTAATGCGATGTACAATTCTTTTGTATCAATATGGTTGAATGGGGAATAAAAAATCATCAAAATCACAGATCATTAATAGGGAATATGCATAAAATTTTAAATGGCCTAAAATATTTTTTTCTCGAATACTTATTATCGTAATATTATAATGACAAGGATTTTTTTTTATTTACTTATTATTTAAACCCCTAAAATAATATTCAAAAAGTGCAAAATAAGAGAGCGAAATTCAAACTTCCAAAACGCGCCACCACAGGTCGAACGAAATGTGACGTCATTTGATACGACATTGTATTCATCACTCCATAGTAAACACTAAGGTAAACACCCACTGGACGTGTCATGTGACGTCACGCAAAGCGCGCCCACAATGGCGGCGTTTGAACTGCTTAAATTTTTTAAAAGTTTTGAATTTCATTTTTAAAAATATCTAGAGTATTTTGAAGCCCATTAATATTTTTTTCTACTTTATAAAATAGTAAACTATTAATTTAAGACAAAAAAGAAAAACATGAATATTCCCCATTTAGGAATTAGACGAATTTCTACTAAAGCCTTTTGAAATATTTTTAAAAATCATTTTTAGATTAGTTTACATCAATTTATTTTTAATTTGTATTGCAATTGACAATTCCATATGATATTAAACACAAATTAATAATTTTTTATTTTCTTTTTCAGGTAAAGATCGCAACGAGAGGCTACGAATTGAACTTGCAACATCCAACATTGTCGTCAAACATCCAACCTCAGTTCAAATGAATAAAATAATCGAAAACTTATCACATAAATCACGCAAACGCCAAAATTTCAAAAGATGCCCTAAAAAACGTGTCAAACAAATTGCCCCATGCCCAAATAAAATAACGGTAAAATGAGCAAACGTAACACGATCAATTATAGAAAAGCCATTCTTCATATCTTGTCCAAAGCTGCACCCTTGAACGAACACGGATAAAGTACAGAGTAAACAAAATTTTGGAGCATCATTAAAACGACACGTCGCTATTCAAGAGATTCAATACCCTCATAGTTTCGTGGGAAAAGGGCCTATGATTTGCATAGACCAGTACCATCCAGTATGTTTTTTGGTGGCAGATAATTATAGGTTTGCTTGGATAGAAGTAATGAGACGTACATCGTGATGCTTTGTGCGTATTGTTGGGTTCAAACGGGTTTTGTAAAAAGAATAAACGTTTATTATATAGTTTATGGATATGATGCTAATATTTTGCTCTATTTGAGTGTCTTTCTATTGTGTCTTGCGTGATATGTTAATAAGTGTACATCTGCATTTCTGAATTTTAAGTAACACCATCATTTTAGGTCTATTAGTTGCAGTTTTTTCAACGAAGTTATTGTGTATCAAGGACCAACCATTTTAAGTAGTTCTATAATAGGTACATGAAGAATAAATAAATAAAATTAAAAAAGTACTCTACATGTAGAGAGTCTTCTATTGTTATTATATAAAGTTTATTCATCTTATAAGATGGTTAGTGCTGAAGATGAAATATCTCAATTCGGTCGGTTCCTAAATTAATTACGGCTCATTTAAAGATTCAATTAGAAGCCATTTATCAATCATCAGGTTATTTACTCTCGTAAAATATTGTTTATTTCGTTATTTGCATGTAAAACTAATAAATTATGATGTTGTTCAACTATCCGAGATTATGTATATTAAATTACCGTGTAGAATGTAGTACTCAATCCGATGTAATTAGAGCAAGACTAAGTAGGCGTGCATTATGAAAAATTATAGGTGCAACTAGAATTTAGTCTGACGAAAATATTGTGTAACTGTTAACAATTTTTGTAACTGAATTTTAATTGTATATGCCTGTTTTTGATTAGAGTTTTATTACACGAGTTTTGTTGCAATCTACATACATCCTACTAATCCTACTAGTCCTACTAATATTATAAATGCGAAAGTTTGTGAGGATGTGTATGTGTGTGTTTCTTACTCTTTCACGCAGATACTACTGAACCGAATACAATGAAATTTAGCACACATATAGAGGGTTACTTGGATTAACACATAGGATAGGTTTTATCCCGGAAATCCCGCGGAAAGTGAGATATGCGGGGATTTCTTTGGGAGACGCCGCGGGCGGAAAGCTACTATTACATATTGGTTAGTAATAATAGATTGATTCCCAATATTAAATTAATGTTTTTAATAAGAAGTAGCGTTATTATTTTTAACTTAATTCTTGAATTTAATTAACGGAAATGTAAACTTATTTCAGTGGTGATTATGAAAGAAAACAAGAGCGAAGAAAATATCCAGAAATATAACGAAATAAAGAAACACCCTCGAGACATGAGAAAAATGAAGACATTGCAAGTTAATATTTTATTTTATCTATCCAAACAATGTGTTTATGCAAATTCAAAATTTGATTCCTAAAAATTCATACACAATTAAATCTTAAACACTACAAGTTTCATAATAGCTCTTTTTTCCGGTGCATAATTCTTTGGTCTAGATTAAATAATGGAGTAACGGAGATAGATTCAAGATAAAGACAATTATAGTGTTGTGGTGTGTCGTGACTTTATAATAATATGATGAATAAGGAAGTTTTTAACTTTCACTTGGTTCGAGTGTTGCAAGGGATGTGATGTCTTTTGTGTTTTGTATATATGTTACAGGAAATGTATGTAATCCGTCATTGTATACAATTCCTAGGAAATGTATACAATTCCTAAAATCGTACGGAAATGTGTGAAATAAATTATTTTATACACATTTCCTAGGAAATCTATATATTTCCTAAATAGCTATCGGAAATGTAAAACATTTAAGATATTGATATGTCGCAGGCAAGGGTTGGACTAAAGCAAAGGGGGCGCAGGACTTAAAAATTTTTGATGGAGTTGGTGTCATTATAACACCTATTTATTATTGTTTTATCGTAAAGATTACGCTTATATAAGCATGTTTTATAGGAACAACTTTTCTCTGAAATCAAAAATAGCCGAGATATTCGCCCTCAAAATTAGGTTAGGTTTAGGTTAGGTTAGCCGTTAGGTTAGGTTAGGTTAGGTTTGTTAAAAAAAAGCTACACAGAAATAGGAGCCCCGCGAAGCAGGGCTCCGTCGACGAAGATCGAACGATCGAAGATAAATAATATGAACATAATATTATTACAATTTTACGGTATGACTGTTACCCGATTGTATCAATAAGAGCTATAATAAAAAAAATAACAACGTGTTTTATTACAGAAAGCATTTACTTTACACATTTCCCAATACGATATAGGAATTGTATACAATTCCTAGGAAGATTATACATTTCCTAGGATATGCATGCATTAAATAGTTTTTTAAACAATATTTTATACATTTCCTAAATGGTATCGGAATTGTACACATTTCCTAGGAATTGTATACAATTCCTTGATTTCATACATTTCCGGTAACATATACATATATATAATATATAATACCACGTTTGAGTGTTAATATTGTTGCAAAAATGTTATATGTAGTACCCAAGAGTAGTACCTATATATTTAATCTGTGTTCTCAACCACATCAAAAAAAATATGTATTTAAATGTTATGACCTGTATAAAAATTAAATAAATATATTTCTTATCGTAATATGTAGTTTACTTCTATGAAAACGCTTGGTGTTGTTTGGGATATAATTAATGTTTAGCTATATTTTGTAAAAAAATATTTAATAAACTAGCTTCCGCCCGCGACTTCGTTCGCGCGGATGTCGGTCTTCGCGTGGATGGTTTATTTCTCCATTTTGAACTGGGAAGACGTTTCTCACGAAATTAATATTAGACCCATATATGACCGTGTGTTCGCGGTTCTACAGAACAACGTCTATGGAGGAAACTGAAAAATTAAGATTTATTTTTTTTCTACGTATTTTCCCAGGATAAAAAGTACCTATCCTATTTTATGCCCAGGATAATAAGGTATAATTATACCAAGTTTCATCGAAATCGAACCGTCAGTTTTCCCGTGATGCCTTCACAAACAGACAGACAGACAGACAAAAATTTTTTTAATCACATATTTGGGTTTGGTATCGATCCAGTAACACCCCCTGCTATTTATTTTTTCAATATTTTCAATGTACAGAATTGACCCTTCTACAGATTTATTATATGTATATATATTACCAATCGAGCTTTTGCTTTCGCAAAGAGCGGCAAGAATTGATTGAGATTCTCAAGATTGATCCTTGAGAATTGCGGGTTAATGCATAATGAAAACAAATACAATATTGCTAATTACGATTATGTAAATACAAATTATTCGTACAAAATGTGACCTTAAAGCCATTAGCCATGTATGGCAACGACCTTACTTAGCATTTACAAATATTAATTGACGTAATAAAATAATATTTCACATATTTTAATATATTTTATCATAATTCATTTAAATATAAACATTTGAACATCAAGGCAAAAAAGATATTTATTAATATTTATTACATACTAAATAATGTAGCAATTGGTAAGTAATAATTATTAACTTGTTATCCATACTAATATTATAAATGCGAAAGTAACTCTGTCTGTCTGTCTGTCTGTTACTCAATCACGCCTAAACTACTGAACCAATTTGCATGAAATTTGGTATAGAGATATTTTGATACCCGAGAAAGGACATAGGATAGGTTTTATCCCGGAAATCCTACGGGAACGGGTTTTCTTTGAAAACGCGGGCGAAGCCGCGGGCGGAAAGCTAGTTATAATATAATGTAAGAATTATCATTACACAATATATTTGCGTTCCTGTGCGACACTTGGCCTAAAGCAATATATCTACAAAAAAAACACAACGCAATCATTTTGAAGTAAGTAGGTAGTCCAATTGAAACTATGCCATTCATAAAGTGCTATGATGTAATTAAAAATTAACAAACAAAACATACTCTCGACCTTGAAAAAAGCATAAGGTACATAATCGCATTAAAATAACATGCGTCCATATTTTCATTAATTAACGAGTAAATGAGTTTTTAAATTTAAATTTAAAACTTCTTTCACTTAGACGAGGCCATCACTATTGTTGTACGGAAAGTAAAAGTAAAGTGTGAGCCGTTGGCTGTTAGTTAATTATGGACGTCATCTGTTGCACAAAGAGCGATGCGCTTGCGCATCCTACTTACTTTGTATGTAGAGCTTTTAATGTATAGACAGGTCATGTAATTCGTCGTGGAATTTAAATTAACAAATAATTGCCAAGGATTAGCTAAAGTATTTGTACAGGTATTTAAGCTAAACAGCCCCAAATTCATATACATTTAACATTCACAAGCAGGTGAAAAAATAGTTTTTGTATTGTTTATAATGAAAAAGTTGTAGAATCTTTAATATGTTAAAATGTTTTGCAAATGCAAAATCTGTAAAAAGTTTAAATATTCATCTGATCGATCGCCGATTTACACGCTCCTGGTTAGTCTAAAGTCTAAACCATAGAGATCTAGAGAGACGCCAATCACTTGCGCTGAGTACGAAACCTGGTGTCTCATAAAAATTTACTACACGGCCGTACTACACGATCGAACGTTTTTGTTAGCTTTAGTATGTTCATTATACATTGCGGTATTCGAACTCCGCGTTTGAATAGAGTCACGTACAGAAGAAGCATTGTAAACTATTTACATAAATTATTGTGACTGTCGTTCTGTCACATAATAAAACCAAGAATCACTCTACGTAATATTATTTTTGAAATTTAAGTAAGAAAATCGTATAATTTCCAGTACTTACCGATGATATGTGATTCCATTTGACTTAAAGTTGCTGGTTTCACTTCGGTTTTTACAAACTTTAACGGAACAACACGGCATTGTCAAATAATACCCGGCCGACGGTCGAACGTCAACTGAATGCAACAAACAGCATGTGTTCTCTTTTTGGGCATATTGCTGCGACACCGGCCCCGCTCCCTAACCATATCTCCCTTTAGTTTCTGTGATCTGTGGTCTAAACATACTTAACTCTACAGCAGGTGTTCACGATTGTCCGCGGCCCGTTTTGTTCGTCGTGTCAAGACGATGTTAAAAAGCTGCACTTTCACGACTTTGCGATTTCCTAGGATTGTCTGCTCTGCTCATCAATTTGCGCAAACCTTATGTAATTACTGCTTTAATAATGAGTTATTGAATGACCTGTGTTAGTTCTTTTTATATTTTTTATGAAGAATGGGGAAGCGCATGATCTGCTGGTAAGCGAAGATGTGGCTAATATGGAGCACTTCCCTATAAAATACAGTCATTTCTTGAAAATGTTAATTGAAAAATGATTTAATAGTGTTTTGCTCACAGAAGAATATAGTATTAAGAAGGCATTTTTCCATGCAGTGGAAACGAAAGTGGACTTATTTTGATATGTATAATGGTGGTATATAATAAGTCGTGGGTGGCAAGATACGTTAAATTAAAAGAACCTAGGAAAAAATAAAGGAACCTATCAAGAAATTTCCTTCATTGACATTGCTTAGTGAAATTGACCCATAAACGTAACCTACTCTATGTTAACCAGCTTATATCTGGCTCACTTATAAATGTTTAATATATCAGCCAAGTGTGTTGAACTATGGTGGGTTCCATTTTCTTGGTTATGCCTTTTATTATTGCCTTTTAGTTTTAAACCTTTTTAGCTCAAATTTATTAAAAAATGCGATGTCATGTTTAGTTCCTATGCTAGTTTCAAAAATTGGCATGACGGTAAAAGCTGTTCATCTTTTACTTTATGGTAATCGATTAGTCAGTTATTAACTCTTGAGTGTTAATGGAAATTTGACAAATTATATAAGTAATTAGATCTATCAATGAAACAAATTTAATGACATTACAGGGATTCTACATTTACCAAAGAACGCCAAAAATTAGTTACAAATCACGTTCTTACCAAAGAAAGCGGCAATAAACTGTACCTTTCAAAAGTAAATACAATTTATTATTATATTAATAGGTCAAATACTTAAAATAAAGACCAGACATAAAGTTCAGAGCGAATGTAAAAAGCAATTTATGCATCTCGGGTCAAGTTATAATGGTTAGTCGTAATAGTATACCGTCGGAATGCATGCAGTGTAGCAAGTGTTATTTACAATGACTTAATTTGCTGTAGTAACTATAATACTATCTAATATATAAAAATCAATGCCACTTTTCGTTGTATAACTCGAGAACGGCTGAACCGATTTCGATAATTCTTTTTTTATTATATTCCTTGAAGTACGAGGATGGTTCTTATGTAGAGAAAACGTTAATATGTACCACGGGCGAAGCCGGGGCGGACCGCTAGTAGTATTATAGTTACTACAGCAAATTAAGTCACTGTACTGTTTGTCTTTGTTTGATTGTGTATTGTAAGTCTGTTTAAATTATCCTGTCAGGAATTGAGATATTATAATTTTTAATTTTTAATACTGCTTTAGATTGACTTGTATTGAGTGGTGGTATGTTTATTAATATTTAATAAAGAGAAAATATATTAAGCTAAATGTTTTTTAATAACAGGAATATGAATCTTGACATTTTTTGTTTTCCCGGCCAATTAGGTTTCGACGTGTGCATAATATAACACTGGATTGTCAACTATATCTTTAAGAATGTTCCAGTTTTGATATAAGGTAACCCATAACCACTGAACCTACTGTATATTATTAATAAATAATAGTTGTTATTGAGAAAGTAAACATTAAATGATACCAACCCATAGGTACCACATGTTTAATGTTTTACTAAAACATCCAGTGAAAATTTACGATGCATACATGGTAAGAAGTAATTGGATGGTGAGACAAATAGATGTATGGTGTTACCGATGGTAAGAAAGTAATATTGACTATATAAAGCAATAATTAACTTAAGGGTTCTAATACTTTGAAGAGCAAAGCGACGAGCGGAGCGATTTGATACATACAAAGAAAAATTTACAACTGAGGCGTAGCAAGTTTATAATAATGATGATCTAGTTACTGACAGTCAATGTATAGTTTTTTTATTCGAATCGTTAAGAATGATTCTAGGGAATTATTGGTCACGAAAGCTTTAAACTTTAAAGTACTACGACTCTACTTTCCCTGTGAAATTAATCAAATGAGATAATCCATCTGACTTTACTATAAAATGTGTCAATTTAAATATCTCATAAAAATTATCATCATGTCTCTATTTTAATGTAGGTAAGTAATTAAAAGGGTCATTTACATCTGATAATCATCGATCATCTCTCTACAAAGAATTTTATAAGATCTTTCATATAACAGTAATTTACCCAGAGTGTTAAAAATATTTTTGTTTATAGTTGCCCGCTAAGTTCACCACTATACACCTTACCTCACAAGTATGGAGACACAAGGTGCGGTGTACTGTACACACATTACTGTTGGCATGTTGACACAGTGTGAAACTTGTGTACTCGGTCTACGTGTGGGATAACATAATAAGGGTATTGTATAGGTATCGATTACGTTTCATTTAATTTAAAATCAATTTCTAAAGGCAATTTTATCTACTATGATGATTGGTATCTCAGAACAGTTTTTATTTTATTTTACATGTAACATTTTTGTTACAAAGCATGTAGTTACTACTAACTACTAAGTAACTAAAGTAAATTATCTATAAAATACCCTTTTTGCTTACGAATGCAAGTACTTACAATAATAAACGAAAATATACACATAAATACTTTACTCTCTATATTTAGGTACTAAACGAAATAAATGAGTCTTTTGAAGTTTTACTGAGATTAATTGATCTCGTAAAAAACCATACTTGATCAAATGTTTGCCCTTAGAGATAAGGTTCATAAGAAATATTAAAATTGGTCTTATGATGTATGACTACGTAGGAAATAGCTTTTACTGCGGCCTTAGGTCAAACTTTTATTTCATTTTTCTTTTCCCACAAACATAACTATCAACATTCGGGTATAATAAAAATATTTTATATAGAACGTTTCATAAAATAGGTTTGATGAAACGTTCTACTTAGTAGTATTTCATAATATTTCTGGAAATTTCTACCTTACCTTCTCAAGTAAAGTTGTGTATTAGTTAATAACTAAACCATTGCTTATCATACTAAAGACTTTATTTTCTAAAAAAGTTAATGTTGTATTCTTAATCTTCCCCACATAAAATCATTCAATTTTCATTTAGTTTCCTTAATTAACTCTTTTTATTAGCAAACAAAAAATAAAATAACTTCCAAATTACATACATTTAATATATTTATTTGCAATTGAAATTTACTTGCAATACCATGTAGGCGCCACACTGACGAATATGTATTTGAGTCAACGCCCAAATCAGTCCTTTTATATGAGTCAGGACTCGATAATCCACGGTTACTCAGACTGTTGTACAGCCCAAAAATATATGCGTATTTCTGCGGGGTTGTGCTAAAAGGAACTGCATTAAATTGAGAAATTATCTCTTGATGTCATATTTTATGAAGATAGGACGCCAGTGTGCAATTTTCCTCTTTTGAATGGCTTTTGCTTTTGATGAAGAATCGCCAGTGTGTAAATATTTTTTAATGTATATAATGATTTATTTGTGATCATTTTATATTGGGTTTAAATGTTTTCATAATAATGCTGGATAAAGCTAAGCTTAGTTTATTATCAAGACGTCTAGGAAATCGAATTGATCAATGATTTTATTTACAACTTCGAAGCCATGCAAAAATTAATAACGCATGATCCATATGATCACATTTCTTCTGAAAAATAGCACAGCGAAATCAGTGATACTTTGAATTTTTATATTTTAATGAGAATAATAAATTGATGATTGGTATAGTACATTTATATTTTCAGGTAAAAGCTTGCACTTCATACTGTCTTATTATTCCTAGAAAGCAAAGAGACTTTCGTTACTCTCACAACATATTACAGTTTCTTGTTAACTTCTATAAAAATCCAGAACAGCCAGTTTTTGCTCGCGAACAGACACTACAATGTAACCATATAGTACAACTACAATTCTCTCCATACTATCTAAATGAGAGCGTCCAATTATCTACGCTATATTTATACAGCTTTATCTATAGTTAGCAGGACATCATTAAATGATAAGGGAAGGTAAACACAATATTACAAACATCCGTTCAATTGGTCGCCTGTTTAAATATTCTGAACTTTATTAACTTTCGTATTTATAACTTATAATAACGATGACAGACGCTTTCATGGGTCCTAACTGCTTCCTCTGTGTACAATTAAAATTGGACTTATTTATGACTGAATTCAAAGTATGATATTTATATTAACGACTTCGCTGTATCAGAAATAAATTTAAGTATCTTGTACCTTTCGAATTATAATTACGTGTGGAATGATTTAATCTTATTGATTCCGTTGTAAAAGATAATATCATCCCGTTTTAACTGTAGAAAGGATGGGTGGTAAATTAATTGCTTTTAACTTACATACAATATATTATAATATAATATTTTTATTCACATAACACTTTGTTCTAACCATGTATAATATTATGAAAATCTAATACTTGCTACATACAATTTATTCTATTCGTAATCTTCTTTTACAAAAAGGATTATTCTTGAAGCATAAGTCAATTGAGATCTTTTTCTTTGTAATTGCATAGTGATTTTTTGTATAGTTACATAGTAATTGAAGTCTACCTGGAGCCATCTCTATCTAAAAAATTGAACATCTTAGATCACGTACACGTCTTCACACGATCGTTAATTCACAAATCCGTTCTATGATATTCTCAGAAGCATTTGTGACCAAATAGATTATGGACAATAGTCTCCCGTTGCGTCAATTAAATGTTGCCAAACATGCCGTACACTGTACAACCCGAATTGGTGAACTGGATCGTCACAGAATAAATAATTCGATTATTCCTCACCATTGTGTCAACCCTTTCTATTATTCCCTGTGGCCAGTACTTAATCCCTACAACTAGATTTCTCATAGTAAAAATACGGATACAATGTTACAAACAGTGACAATCTCAACCCTATTTCACGGTGATAAGGATTGTTGTTTATGTTATATCAGCTGTCTTTTCACTAGTTTACCGGTTCGAAGGACGGATCTCAAATAGTTTAAACTGGTTCTAGAACATGGCATTTCGATTTTACGATTTCAAGGTTGCCGTTTTACTTTCATAACTTTCTTTTTTTGCGGGCTGTTTTATCTGTGCAAGCTGAGAGTTCGAATTAGCAATGCGACTGTCGAGATAATTGCATAGATCCTTCACGTTCACCATTTTCAAGAATATTACCATAAATTAACAACTGCATCCCATCATCTTTAAACAAATACGATTTCTTATTGCAAAATATTTTATTCGGATTATAATTCTAATTGAGAACTTAGTTTATTCTATCTTTAAACATTTCAATCCAGTTGTTCGATTCAGGTCCTTACATAAAATATTCCAATGCAATTCCTGGGTAATCTGATCTGGGGACCTGGTGATCTGTGATACCGGTTAAAACCCATTTCAGACCCCAGCTCCTCCAACTCCAGCTTATCCTTACTAATATTATAAATGTGAAAGTAACTCTGTCTGTCTGTCTGTCTGTTACTCAATCACGCCTAAACTACTGAACCAATTTGAATGAAATTTGGTATGGAGATATTTTGATACCCGAGAAAGGACATAGGCTACCTTTTATTGCGAAATATGTACCACGGGCGAAGCCGGGGCGGACCACTAGTTGTTTATAATTTTTGTATGCATGTAGATTAATTTATGTGATTGGGAATTGTGAGGAGAAATAAATAAATTATTATAATTATTTGAATTCATATGCCTAAATTCACTGGGAACCGAGAGCCAATAGCTCTCTATTACTCTATTTACTCGACGTAACTTAACGTCGACTAAATAGTAAATACGGTAAGAGGTCGTAACTCGTACATGGGTAGATATTTTATGGACCTTTTAAAATTACATTTAAAATAATAAGGTCCGTAAATACAATCATCGTTGATATTTTTGTACCGAGAAACTTCATATAAAATAAGAGTTACAAGACCCCAATCCTTGTGGGCGATACTTAAGTATTACAAAATGTATCTATATATTACTATATTAGCAACATTATCCTCTTATAGCCGACCTAGTTCTACGGTCTGTCCCGTGATATAAATAATAATTGAATATTATATTTACCTCGTTCTTGTTCCCTTTGTTCTGCCATACCCTTTTACAGCTAGCAGTGGTTCATATTTCGCGCCAAATCGAGCAGTTGTTTTCATGAATTTGATTACAGCAATTTGAAATTGATCATCACAAGGGAATGTTTTAGACTTTAGTTATATTCTGAATCGGTTATACATATATATACCTCCTGTAGGTATACTTACAATATAAAAGTTAAATATACCTTAGTGCTACAAATAAATTCATCTTCAAAATTGTGCAAATCATGTAGGTAACTTATTTGCGTCCTTAATGGTCTACCGCAGGGCGCAGACACATATTTTGTAAACTCACTCATACAAAACAACAATAGAACCTAACACGTACAAAAACAACTTATTTACTACCAGTAAGTACCTAAAAACCGAACGAAGTAAGGATAGTAATAGAAAAGGATATAGGTCACTACTCCACCTCAAAACACGCTACGATTATTTTCTAAGGGGGTGTGCTAAAAATGTAGCTCGTACCTACTTTAATTTGATAAATTAATGGACACGTTTACCTCTAGATTCTGCCAGTTTATAGGAATTACAAGCAAGATTTGATAGGCCTCTATTATGACAAGAGTACAAAATACAAAGTATGTTTTAATAGCTGATAAATTTGCATAAGTATCACTGCGTCGCAGTTTATTGGCCGATTTACATTTTTAAGGGCAAAATCTTTATGTTCACTTCTGCCACCGAACCACTTAAAAACTCTATCTGAATTAAATAAACTCAGATGTCCACATCTCTCTATTCTGTGACCATAATTTTCAGGCAGCAATCCATAAAATACAGTAGAAAAATTAAGCTCAAATACGATGCAATTGCAATTTGCTGATAACTGCAATTTTTGAAAAGTTTTATTTTGAATAAAATTTACTAACCAGAGGTGAAAGGAACGATAAAGGATAATAAAATTGTAAAATTTTTCAGAAGACCTACATTAATTTGTAACTCCAAGGAACGAATTTACTGCGCCAAACTTGTACATCCAAATAAGGAAAGAAAACACGCATATTCTGAAGACAGAAACAAAATGTCACCTCAAGGACAGCTAGATTTCCTACATTTTTATTTATTGTTGTAATTAAACAATTCTGCTCATTGATCAAGACGTAATTAAGTGGAGTTGCGGCCTTGTCGCCTGGTGGCAAAAAGTGCCATTTACTCTGAGTCACAAAGTCACAAGCCCCTGCATAGTTTGTTGTTATATGAAATAATCTTAGGTGTACCAAATATAGAATGATATTCTTTATACTAGCCGTGCCCGCAGCGGCCGACAAAACTATTAGCAAAAACGTGGATGGTTTTTGAAAAATAAAGAAGCCTGTACTTTATCTGGCCTGAACTATTTTCAATCCAACTCGGTTTTGTGTTTTTTCCGTGGCCGTGATAATGCCAGACTATTGACTATTGTCTTTATAATATTAGTATCAGTGATAGGTATTAGTGATTTATGTAATCTGGGTGAAATTATAGAGACTAGGTATTCTTATGCTTAAATTTCATCATATTTTTGACATTTTCTTAAAAACAAAATATATTTGAAATCAACTTAACAAATATTTATTAACCTAACAAAATAAAGAGTGATAAAGATTCCATTGGCAATCGACTTGACGAAATAAACCAAAAAAAATATATAAAAGATACAAAAGTAAATGTACTGTGAATCTTATTCCTCGTTCACGAAATCAAATTTCCTTTATCCCAAAACTCCACAATGCTCAATCACGTTTAATACGCTACCTGTATCATCCCTCGGCGCCCTTTATCATTTTTTGTGCAGCCGTTTATTGTCCGAACACTTTTTATGTACCATCTAACGTGTGGTTGCAATCATTTGACATGGCCGCATTCCAGCTGCTAATTTTAATACTGGGTTTACATTTAACACAAATTCCTTGCGTAAACAGCATTTTTCATAAGCTGTGAAATGGTTTAGAACATTAGGCAAGAAGTAGGCTTGTAGAATTTCGTTTAATAGGTCTATTTGTTATAATTTGTAACGATTAGACAGGTAAAGGTAATAATAACTTAATCTTTGTAGAGCGAGTACCTATTACACTTTATAGATCCGTTATTTGATTAGATTTTAGATCCAAATTCTAGGGTAATTTTGTCTAAAACCTAATTAAGGGTGCCTTTAAAGCAAAATTACCAATCTTCTATTAAATGATTTATTTTCGAAAGACCCGAAATTATTTTGGCAATATGTCAAAGATAGAAGGTCTTCGAGCAGGAGTAACATTATTATGAATGATGGTAGACTTTTGAATAATGAAGAGTGTGCTATTAAGTTTGCTCAGTACTTTCAAAGTGTTTACAGCAATTGTGCACCAATTTTAGATACAAATGCGGCGGCAGCTATGGGGTCGAGTAGCGCGCGCGTTCATATCGATATGATGACAGTAGGAGAGGTCAGAAAAGCTTTGGCGCGCTTAAAACCCAAAACTTCTGCTTGCCCAGATGGTATACCAGCATTCATATTTAAAGATTGCAGTAGGGTGCTGGCTGAACCTCTTCAACGCATATTTAACGCCTGTTTACACTCTAACATTTTTCCAAATATATGGAAAACGTCTCGAGTTATTCCTGTTCCTAAGGGTAAAGCGGGGCCGATCATCAGCGAATACAGACCAGTAGCCGTTCTTTCAACGCCAGCAAAAGTTTTTGAATCGGCAATACAGGCGGGTGTGTATTCGCAGGTATCAGCACAGCTATGCGAGGAACAACATGGATTCAGACCGGCGCGAAGTACTACTACTAATCTACTCAACTTAATGGCATACGTAGTACCTGCAGTGGACACTGGAGTTCAGGTAGATGTTATCTACCTGGACTTCAAAAAAGCCTTTGACACAGTAGACAATGATGTGCTATTGGGAAAGCTTGCGAAGGTGGGATTTACTCCGAAACTGATAAAATTCTGGGCCTCCTATATGAAAGACAGACAACAATATGTCGACTATAATGGCTGCGAATCGCAGTCATATTTCACTAGATCAGGTGTAAGTCAGGGAAGTAACCTCGGTCCTTTAGAGTTCACTATAATGATTAATGACCTGCCGGACGTCCTCACTTATGGTCAGTGTTTACTATTCGCAGATGATTTGAAATTATACGCCGAAGTAAGAAATCTATCGGACTGTGAACGCCTACAAAATGATGTTTCTATGATCCTTCATTGGAGTAGTCAGAACAAGCTTCACTTCAATCCGGCTAAGTGTTCAGTAATGAGTTTCCATCGAACTCAGTCTCCTCTCTTATACGACTACAAAATAGGTCCAGTTTCAATTCAGCGTATGACGCAGGGTAGGGACTTAGGCGTTTGGTTCTCTTCTGATCTAAGATTTCGTGACCATATAATAAAAACATGTAAAACGGCATACAGGAACCTTGGATTTGTTTTGAGACAGGCTAAAGATTTCACTAACATTACAACCCTTAAGGTCCTGTATAACGCGTTAGTAAGAAGTCGTTTAGAACATAATGCAGCAATTTGGGCTCCTCATGAGGACAAATATAAATTAATGTTGGAGCGGGTCCAAAATAAATTCATGAGACACTTATATTTAAAATTGTACGGGGTATATCCTTTTTATCCGTTGATGTACCCTACCTTATTTGTATTGGGTATGGTGGGGTACAATCAATTGAGTGTACGGCGAGACTTTTTGCTTGCCGTTTATATTATAGGTCTTCTTCGTGGTGGGGAGCAGAACTCAGGGCTGCTTGAGTGTGTGAGTTTCTGCGTTCCCACCAGATTCGCGTGGAGACGGCGCCGCTCGCCGCTGTTGCTGGTGCCCACAGCACGAACCGGCCTTCTTGCGAAGGCACCAATGATACGAGTCATCCGCATCATAAATGAAGCGCATGAAAGGGCGGACTTATTTCATTGCCCAATGAGTGAGTTCGCAAGGGTGGTGTTACAGTTGATTTGTAATTTTTAGAATCTATTTCTTTATTAATTTATGTATGTATAATAATATCTAAGTAATTAGTTTTTTTAAGTTAGTTAAGTTTATTTGGTAATAAAATTGTATCTTTGTCGCATTGGGAATGACCTGTAACGGCAAGTGATATTTTTTTAAATAAATAAATAAATAAATAAATAAAAATGTTTTTGATCAAACATTATCCTTGAAAATTACCTCTAGTTTGATATAATATATTTTATTTTTTAGATTTGGTCCTGAAACACGTATCATCTAATAGAAGATTGGTAATTTTGCTTTACACGCACCCTTAATTCGGTCAGTAGTACATCTTATTCTGACAAATGCCTGTAAGTATAAGAGACACAATTTCTGTCTGATTTGATACGTGTTTCAGTTATGCTCTATTTATTTTAGTTTTATGTACAAGCACCGCATTAACGTCGCTAACAAAAAAAAATAATTCAAATGTTAAATTTACTTATCTATTGGCTAAATTTCATCGAAATTTATAATAATTACAAAACACTAAAATAATCTTTCGTCACCTGAGAAGCTTCGTCTTTAAATAATTCTCAATGTATTGTTAAACATTTACAATTGTAGCCAGTTAGCTCGTCATTATGCAGTTAAAGATAATTGACAATTTACTTGCATCTGTCTTGAGCTGGTAATTACTAGGAATATGCGGAGAGCTGTTAATTTGTTTATGTCCTTTTTAACACCTACTTCCATTCTACATTCTTTAAGTACCTATAGCTATATTGGCGCCATTCGTGTAACCTTCGAAATTAATATGTATTTGAGTTCTCATCCCAATAGAATAGATGATAAAAACAAATATATACGACCATACATTTAGTCCTAATATGACAATCAAACTCATCATCATCATCATCATCATGATCAGCCCATATACGTTCCCACTGCTGGGACACGGGCCTCCTATGAGGGTACAGGCCATAATCCACCACGCTGGCCAAGTGCGGGTTGGCGGATGACACATGTCGTCGAACTTTTTAATTCTTCGACATGTCGGTTTCCTCACGATGTTTTTCCTTCACCGTTCGAGCAGTGGTGATGTTACAACATGCGCAGATAAATTGAAAAATCAATTTATTTCCTGCGCGCTCGCCTGGTCTCGAACCACGGACTTATCGATTCGAAGTCCGAGGTCTCACCACTGAGCCACCACTGCTCTTCAATCAAACTCAAAGACTTTTTATTCATATAAAGTTATCTTGAATAGACTTTTATGGACCCAGGAATATTTGCTGAACCAACTTGTAGTTATAACAGTTCTGTTACTGTTATTCGAGTTCAAGATTTATTTAATAATAACCCGTTATAATGTCACACGTTTGAATTGCTTTGTTCAGTATCTTACATTCTACTTCTTTAAGATTGTAAGAAAACAGTAAGTTGTTATATATTTCAACTTTATTTTTTAAAAAGAGTAGCATTTTCAAAGATACACGATAGCTTTTAATAGTTCCTATTTTTTCTTATACAATGTATATACCTAAATGTGACGCACCAAATGAAGAGGTATTTTACACAAAATTACTGAACAACTAAAAATCGATAAGCAAACAGATAGAGATCTGGTACTTCATTAGCAAATACTAAATCTGGAACAGTTTATACTCGGGAATAAGAATTTATGTTTGAATTAATGAATAGGTAGTTATAAAATTCAAATAACCTGAAATAAATATAGTTCAAAAAGGTTTCTTTCTATTATTTATTAGCAAAATTTCGAAGTAGGTAACTAAGATGAATAATTAGATTAGGCATAATGATTAAACCCACAGAATATATCTCTCATACAAATGATTCATTTCCTTATCAATTTCGGAAATATGAATACCATATACTGTGAGAAAAATCTCATTATCAGTCACATTAATAATGAGCTTTGGTGATTATTTTATGGGAAGTGATGAATCAGAATTTTAAATAAACTGTAAATATAGTTAGAGAGAGACTAAGATAAAGCAGTGGTTTTGGTTTGTTTTGTTATCTACACTAATATTATAAAGAGGAAAACTTGTTTGTTTGATTGTAATGAATAGGGCTCATAAACAGCTACTGGACCGATTTTGATGAAATTTGAAATTTGAAAAATCTTTAGACTCCGAGAAAGAACATAGGCTACTTTTTTATTGCAAAATATGTAACCACCGCGGGGCGGACCGCTAGTGAGATATAATTTATGAGTTAGAATTTGAATTGAATATTTGAGTGGAAGCAAAACTAGAAGCGTTGGAAAATAACAGAATTTTAGTTTGATAATCGATTAGAATCGAATTGAATCCAAATTCATCGCAAAATAATATAGAGTAATGGGTAATGGTGAATTATGTCAAATTTTCCTAGTCATTTCATCGTAGTCAATAATGTCATAGGTAGGGCGTATTCAGAAAGAAAGCTTGAAACTTATAAGCGCTTATCGGCGCTTGTCAATGCTCAAACCAGCTTGTCAAAACCAGCATTGACAAGCTTGTCAAAACCAGCATTGACAAGCACCGATAAGCGCTTATAAGTTTCAAGCTTTCTTTCTGAATACACCCTTACAATATAATACTATGTAATTTAAAGAAGCCTGAAGGACTGAATAAAATTTCAAAGTCATGTTCAAATTATAAAAATTTAACTGTCTTAAATATGAATAGCATTACATCTTCCTTAAGCAACATTAAAATTGTTCTACTTATAAGTTGGAATACGTAATTACCAAGCAGGATAAAACTATAACATCCTGTTTGTCTCGTGTAAAACAAGTCAATTGATTGCAATACGCAATATTTTTACTTCGTTCTACAATAATTATTAATACTCAATCAATTGATGATGACTCAGAAATACAATAGCTCATCGTGCATTTAACTAGTTTATTTTTGCCGACGATATCCTAATCGAAAGAAAACAGGTCGTTCTTAAACCACAGACGCATTAAATTCATTTTTTTATTTTGTTATTTATATTATGTCAAGCAACTTAGCCTTCTTATAGCAATATCATCATGGGTCATACGATTTCACTTTCGATATAGTCGTATGTCATTGAGAAATTCTCTATTGAGCATCAAGTGAACAATGAAATCAAATTATGACTACAATGTATTAGAAAAAGTAGAGGTTAAAGTGAAGGTGTTCGTAGTGAATGTTTTGCAAGAACCAAACAATACACGACCGTGTGAAGGACTAATTCAAGGCGACCTTTCGAGCGCAATGAGTGACATTTAGTTTCCTATTATTATAGTCGAAACGCTATTAAGTTCATCGGTTGTCTCTTCTCGAACTAACGACTCGGGTCATGGTGCCAGAAAATAAAATCACCGAAGAATAGTTAATACATTTTATTTTATTTCATTTATATTAGGTACTTTATAACAATACTTTTAACAGTCTTAAAACGAACGACTTAGTGAGACGGTCGGCGGTCCACGCCGTGAGTCTATCTACAATATTTACAATTGGATCGGTCAGGCGCACGTGAGCGATATGAAGGCGCGCGGCACGGGGTTGGCGGGAGCGGTGAAACGCTGCACTCCGGAGCAGCCCGCGCCGCGCGCCACCGCCTCGAAGAACTGCCGCAAGTCGCTGACCGACCTCGTGGGCGGAGCCTGCAGGTCGTGCAGTGACGTCGCCCGCCGCGGCGTCTCGGCCACAGCCACCGGCCGCGCCAGCTGCTCGCTGCTCCGCGCTAAACTTCCACCGCTTTGTGACAGTGACTCAAACAACGCGCGTCGCTCACGCACCGGGACGTACTTAGACGCCACTTCATGAGCATTTGGAGAACAAGACCTCGCTCGGTTCTCTAAGGATGCAGTCTTGCGCCTGGCCATTTCCATCGCGAATCTCCCTCTCTCCGCTCCGCCGGCTGTCCCTTCCCAGCGTTTCAGGTATCGATGTCGTCCCAGTTCTGTGTCCGTGGACCTCGCCCGGGGAAGAGTGTGATGTTGGGGAGGGCTACCGTTCAATTTACTGCAATTGTTGCATTTTATGATTTCCGCTTTACGTACAGGTGCATCTACAACGTCTATAGTTTTTAACGCGTCGAGAGAAAGGGATAGGTCGAGGCTGCGATCGGATGAAGAGTCGTAATCGTCGTCTTCTACGACGATGCCCTCGTCCGTTGCTGCTGGGGAATGATCTCTCGGTAACTGTGTTTCAGACGCTGTAAGCAATCTTCTTCGCGCCCTGGGAGGCGGTCTGGGAGGACACATTGATGCGTTCATTTGAATTGTCTTTGGTTTGCGGTTAGATGTGTCTGCCGCTGGCAACACGTCCAAAAATCTCACTTGTGGCAATGGCGTCTGTCCTAAGATTTCTATGCAGAGTGCTCGCACCCATCGCGCGTATTCCGTCGCATTGCAAGCCTGTAACAAAGAAATACACACTCATCATTGATAATAATTAACTCGTTAAATTGTTGGCAGGAGCTATGAATAATGTAAGACGGCTATATGAATATTTCCAACGGAAACGTTGAGAAAGGATGAGGGTGAACGAATTGTTAAGGGACAGAACTAGAATTGTACGCATGGAATGTAGAAAATAGTCTCGTCACAACGTGTTTCATTTACGTATCAACACCTTCGCGCTCTAGCCCTTCTTATGGTAATAGGCCCATCAAAGGTCACGCACAAAGGGACGATGATTTACGGGTGTTGCGCTTTATTGAGGTCTATTTAAGGTAAATCGTGAGAAAGGCGAATGACGAAGGGGAACAAACGTCTTGAAGAGCATCTTATCTCATTGTGCTTGTCCCCATCATGTCAGAAACGTGAAATAGGATCCTAGACAAGGTTTTTTCTTAAAAAAATATTTTACCGGTTGTTATTAGCCTTACATGCGTAGAAACTCATACATTACTTATTTTATTATAGAAATACATAGTTACCTAAATAATCTTTGAATAAATTCAGATTTTCAGTCTTAACAGAAATGCACTAGCGTGAAAGGACGTCTACAAAGCAGTATAATAAGAAGTACAAAAACCTAGAAACATGACCTCGATTATCGACATTTAAGTCAATCGTAAACTAATTTGGTTACGTGTTATCAATTAATAAGTAAACATATTATTAGCATATGAATGGGCTGTGGTAATGACTCCGTTACACATTTTTATCTTTTATTTATTTCTTATGTAACGAGTTAATGTACGTACGTTTTTAAATGTAGCTATTTACACTTTGACTTACCTAAATACTTTTTAGAGAAAGTAAAGTTGATTATAATGTTACTTTATTTTTATTATTAATTATTATATACAAGTTACTATGTAATATTAAGTTGTATTCATTCAATATTGTATGTAAATCTAGTCACGCGGCGCGCGGCTCTACGCGGCTCTGCTCTGCGCAGAGTTTTTGTTTGTTTTTTTTACTACAGACCAGAAAAAATGTATATCCGATCTATTTCAAATGAAAAAATGCAATTGCATTATTTACGTAGCCTTTGTCTAGACGAAACGTCATACCTACCTTGCAAATGCATGATTTGACTTTCAATACATTTATTCATCGGATAGTGTATAATTGACACCTTAAAAAATAAACAAAGGTTGTTTAGAAGACTGTCGATTTTAACACAACTGTAAAATTTATTAGGAAAAACTAGTTTTATTATACCAAATTGAATTGTTTAAGTCGATACCTATCAAAGAAATGACACTTTCAAATATGTATCGAGATTTTAATTTATTTCATGTTTTAAATTTTAATACATTAATTAACAATTAAGGGCGTCACACACGGTAAAGATACTATAATATTTTATCTTAAGATACTCTAATATAAAACGCTATAGTATCTTAAGGTATCCGGTATCAGCGTTCCGACCATCATTTTTCTTTTTATCATTGCGTACTAAGACCCCTGTAGAACCGCCATCCTGTTACAAATGACCCACAAAATTTCGGGTCATAACAATTCGGTTTAATCATAACAATATTGCGTAAAAATGAAGCAAATTTGCTAACACTAAATTATGGGTTTTGAAATCGTTTGAAATAGTACAAAACAATGAAAAGATTGTTAATTACACATTATGCTGCATGACCTTTGATAATAATTTAATAATTGCTAACATTATCATTAGTGTAGGTACCATACATATTTCATATATTATGTACAATATGGTTAATGGTTACAAGGCTTAAAATGACCTACACAATGACAAGTGACCACCTAACGGTATCTAAGTATATAAAATGTGCGAATTATTTTTAAAAATATTGACTGATTGCGAAATTCTTCGAATATACAATATTTTTAATTACCCATAGTTATCAGTATATCAAGAAAGACCGAAAGAAACAAGCATGAAATCGTAAACTTTTATTATGTTATTGTAGTTATAGGTTAAATAAGTTAAATTTAAATTGAATAAGTTACGTTACAAATAGCATAGGCCAAGATACTATCGTTATTTTAACCGCTCGTGTATCATAAACCTTATAACCATACATTGTACTAGTAAATACTAAACTTTATTTAACCGTTCGTGTATGAACGCTTTATAACCAGACAATACGACCAACGATACTCGATTCAACAGTTCACACGTGTTCCTTGCATTACGATATTATGTTTGAAATAAACGTCTCGTTCCTATAGCAATTATATTGTACTCGACATTATGACTACATCACTTACTTATGTTACATCCGTTGAGAATACAGATCATATCTATGGGACTCATTTAAGTTGGCTGATGTGCAAATTGCTCTGTTGTAAGTGTAACACAATATGTGATTAATATTGTGATTGTTTTAGGGTTGTGAGAAAGCTATTTAACTTTTTATTTAGTAGGAATTCACGCATGTTTAACTATAATACGTTTCGATACATTTAGCAACAAACAGTTTGGGGTAAATTGAACTAATAAGAATCTTTTCAAAACATAGAATCGATATTTATCGAAAGGATCAAGAAGTCTTGTTCCATTTTTGATCATGTGCCTCAATTACAAACGCAACACATCTTAACTAACCTCACTTTTAAATGCTTTTAGACACCAAGCACCTTATAACAATCACTAGGCAGTAAATAATCACCTGAAACGTAGCGACCACTGCGTTATCCAGTAGCCGCGAGAGCTGGAAGGCATTCTGTAGATTAACAGCTGCTCGTAGGTGCAGGTGCCGGAGCGGCAACCTCGCGGCTGGGCGGCGGCGCGGCAACGTTCCATCCCGCCAGGCGAGCAGACAGCCATCTCGGATAGCACACCTCACCCAGGCCCATGATACGTCGTCGTCTTTGTAATACTGTCGGAGGACACCTGGGGGAGAATACTAGTGTTAGTCAACGTTAAAACTGTCGGAGGACACCTAGGGGAAAATACTAATGTTAGTCAATCTTCCTCTTGATTTACTTAAAGACATACTTAAGAAACTCGAGAAGTAGTTCTGAATGAGACTATAAAGATTTTAATTTATAAATTCTACCAATTATTGGGACAAGTTCATATTATGTTATTCGGTAATATTTCATAAAAATATACGAATCAGTCTCTATCAAGTTATATTTCAGTATCAACGAGATCATATTCCCAATGCATTACTACCGAACTGGTTTCAATCAATAGCCATTGTATTTTGGCGTTTTTCTATACTAGGTACAAGCCTTTTGCTTTTCAGTATATCTACAAGGATTGAGTTCAAAATTGATTATATATGCTCAATACCATCTAACACGTCCACTTTTGTATGTTTATTTACTTGTATCTTTTCTTGGTCATTTAGGTCAAGTAAAGATAAGCCATTTGCATAATATTCCAAATTAATAGTCTACAAGTTTATTGCAATCTCATATGAGTTTAGTTACACCAACAAAAGTATGTTAAGATTCCTTGTAAAACTGGCTATCTTTACACACGGATTTCAAATATAAAAGATAATAAAACATGCGATACAATTTTTCAAATACTTCTTGTTTTTTCAATTATAATCATATCACAAAGAACGCGCTCGTAAGATGATAAACTTAACTCCCTCAAACCATTTTGTTTCCAAACAACTCTTGTTATAGCTCATTGTTGCTTCAATAAATCCACATCGAAGTAACGTGTTACAACAGCACGACCCAATTTCGGTCAATTTTCGTCCGATAAACCTACTTTATCTTTAATAACAGACCGCACGCGATCCATAGCCGAAACATCAATATTTCCTACTAATAATTTACGCTTGAAGAAACAGCTACTTAAACTTAACTTAAAAAAAAACAACCGATATCGTGATGGTGCTACTTTTGGTTCTATTATTATGTTTAATCGGCTTATTTTAATTCATCTAGACTTTGAATTAGAGCATTTGCCGTACTAAGCACAAAATTAAGAAACAATGTGTTATGTCAAGAAACAATAATAATAACCTACACCGTGATGGTGCTTTTTTGGATCTATAAATACATTTACAGTCGAGATATTTTAATACACCTAGACTTTTAATTTGAGCTTTAAACATTATACCTTGGTAAGATCAAGCAAAACAACAACAAAACAAAGCAAACAAAAAATTAACAGATAATATCGTGATGGTGCTATTTTTGCTTCTAAAGTTACATTTAATCGGCATATTTTAATGCATCGAGGATTTGAATTTGAGCAATTACCTTGGTAATATCAAGCACAAAATCAAGGAACCATGATAAGACAAAGGAAACAAAACCTCGCTACAGACGCTTGTCTTCAGACTATTTTCGAGATAATGAAATTCGGAAGTTATTTACATAAGTTCGAAGGCAAAGTTGGCACTTAATTAAAACGCGATATAAGCAACAAAGAAACGTTTGAATTAAAATGTATTTCGTGGGCGTTGCGAAACAAGCATTGAGTCAGATGCAGATAATGTTGGGCGTTAACTCTTTTTACTTTTACAGATAATACCCATATCAAATTCTGTATTTCGAAATAATATATGGACGAAATTGTATAGATTTTTTTTAACAATCGACCAGCATATTAATTAGCGCCAGAGTTAATAGGATGTTTCTTTCACAGACAGATTAGAAAACAGGGAACAATAACGCTATCGACCAGGACCCAATATAGATAGGGAGGTGAGGTAGCTAAATGGCGTAATTCAACGGCGTCGTCGAGACTTATCAAAATCGAAAGAAAAAATAATTTCGAAAAGAAAAGCTTCTATGGTAAAAACCATTTTAGCGGTGGGTTTGGCGTGTACGGATTTTCAAAAATGTAAAAAAAAAACAGTTACTTGGGCATTCTCGAGCGCGTCAGATATTCATACTACGTATGCCCCAAGTGCCTCTGATAACAACGGTACACTAATCTGCCGGTTTGCGTGGTGGGGCTAGGCATATAAATTCGTCAAAAATGCACAAAAAAAAATTTACTCGAGCGCGTCAGATTTTCGGAAGGGGTGTTAAGTAGGCCCCAAGGAAGGTCCCCTTAAAAAACTGACGATTACGGCGTGACGATAAGTTACGATGAATTTTTGAAAATGCAGAAAAAAAAAGTCCTTTTGAAATACTCGAGCGCGTCAGATTTTCATAGGGGAGGTTTATCTCGGTATCCTGAAAGCATATTTTCTTAATCTGACAAAAATGTTGGTGGGTTCTCTTAATCTGACCGAAAAAGGTTTGTGGGTTTCTTTTTTTAATCATCGTTATTTCATATCAATCTTTCTTGACATCCTCAGTTTTCGAGATATACTCAAAAAACCGGGAGTTTTAGTTTTTATAATGCTTCAAGTAAAAAAAGTTTTAACTTTCGACAAAAATGAAAAGAGACCTTTTTTTGTAAAATAAAATTACCTTTTTTGTTTATTTAAACTTTTTTTTTTTTGAAAAAGTAAAATTCGCGACTTATATGCTGCAACGCGTTTTTCGGAAGACGAAATGGCTCCTCCAGACTTCCGGTCATGCGGAAACCGGCAGATTTTGTATTTTTAGTAAGTTTTAGATTATATTCTTCAAAATAAAAATAAAAACAATCGCGCTCGAGAATGCCGGATTAACGTTTTTTTTTTACAAGTTCGCGACCCTTTAACTCGGCGGCGTCAAGGGCTAATGGTCAGATTAGTTAAATTTAGTCTTAAAACACTAAAATCAACCCCCAATATCTTAATCTGATGCGCTCGAGTATTTCAGACTATCGATTTTTTTTTACTAATCTGATCGTCTATCCTAGGCGCGCGTCACTACATATAGAGCTAAATAGTTAACAAGGTTGTTCTATTAGGTCTAAGGTATCTCTCATATCTTAAACTGCCACGCTCGAGTATTACAGAAAATTCCCCTCTTCGCCTCCCTATCTAATAGTTTATGAAAAAAACTGACAGTAATATTACCACTTTTTTGCGATACTTACTGAAAATTATAATGGAACTAATGAATTCTATGGTATTTTCATACTCATAAACGATTACAGCTATCTTGCTTTAAAAAAAAATATTTAAAAAAATTACAGCTTATCTTGCTTTAAAAAAATGATTCCTTTTCTTAATGGAAAGTTTTTGAAATGACTAAGAAACAAAGACAAACCTAACTAGAGTTAATTTATTTAAAAAATGTCTCATTCAAGTTAATCATAGAATCAGAATGAGCATCAATAAGGAAAGACGAGCACATTCTAGTAGGCTCCCATGACCTCCCAGAGATACATATATCACACTATCGGAAGGTCAGAGGATTTCCTTTTGAACGGAATTTAAACATGTGGTCATTTACATATCATTAATATGATTATGGTCATAATATTCGCATAAGCATCAGCAATACCTTCTCCTTGAAGTGGAATCTCCTTGAATGTGTGAAATGTTTTATGCATGCGTTTTGGTTAAATAATATTATAAAACATGTTGTGTATTGGGTATCTCCTGATCTTCTGATGTTTATGGTAACGGTCATCAAACTTTTGGTAATACCACGTAGGTTGTATTCGTCTGTTGGTACTTGGTATGTTTTGTTTCGCAAGCCGTATTACTTAGAACATTACAATCCTTTGCTAGACTTTGTGAAATATAGGTACCACACGAATGTGTGACAAAGTATATATTTAAAAAAAATGTGTGCGTGTACTAGTGTACACACGTAAGAAGTGAACCTTCTTTTTGACCTTATTCACCAAAAAATAATTTACTATATGCAACTTTACAGAAATACGTCGAATCACGGTAGGGATAAGAAAAAGATGGCGCGTAACGGAAAAATGTCACGCGTAACGAAAAACTGTTACACTAAATTTTTTTCCAACCCCGATAAATAAATAAACACGTAGATGCAATGGTTACCTGATTTTTTTTCGTGATCAGCAAATGCGTGACGTAAATCTGATACAAGCGATGAATCATGTAATTATTGTTCAATGTTAATTGAGATTCAACACCTGGCATAAGGCATTGCATATTTGCATGTATTACCATCTTGTTTCGGATGTTGCTTTAATGTGAACTACATGGAAACGTGATAATTATCAGCTCTGGGGCCATCCATTAATCACGTGATGTTTTTTTGGTATTTTTTGTCCCCCCCTCCCCCTTGGTGATACGTGGTGAGGTTTAAGACTACCCCTCCCACTACGAAAAAATACACGTGATATAGGGGATATCACGTGTATTTTTTCGTACCTGCAAAGAATCAATTTTTTATTTATAAAAAAATACTGGTATAAGTATCATCTAATTTTATTATAGTAAATTAAAGACTGCTATAATTAACGTTCAGAGGTAGACAGAAAGATTGCAGTTTGTTTTTGAATGACATAAAAATAATGAAAGATATGCGAAAAAGTTGTACGTGTTTGACTAAAAATAAATACATGTAACGCCGCTTTTCGGTTGAGTATCGCGCGCTTGTCGAAAAATAAATACACGTGATATATTACTTTACGCTCTAAATGAGGACTTATAAGTACTTAGTTTTTGGGAACATCGGTTACAAATTTAATTGAAAAGTAAAAGGAACTAAAGTGTAGGTTTCCTTAGTATTCAAATTTAAGTCTTATTACAAAAGTTATTGCAAAGTGTGAGAAAGTAATATTTAAATAGCTTGAACAATAGACAATTATAACGTTAATTTATTAATAAGCAGATAAACAGTTAGCGGCAACGTATTAATTTCATCCTTATTTTCATAATTATCAGAAACTAGCTTTCCGCCCGCGGCTTCGACCGCGCAGTCAAAGAAAAGCCCGCATAGTTCCCCTTCCCGTGGGATTTCAGTGATAAAACCTATCCTATGTCCCGGGGTAAAAAATAGCCTCGTTGTGTCCTTTCTCGGCTATCAAAATATCTCTATACCAAATTTCATGCAAATTGGTCCAATTGAGTAACAGACAGACAGAGTTACTTTCGCATTTATTTAATTACTAGTGGTCCGCCCGGGCTTCGCCCCTGGTACATATTTCGCAATAAAAGGTAGCCTATGTCCTTTCTCGGGTATCAAAATATCTCCATACCAAATTTCATGCAAATTGGTTCAGTAGTTTAGGCGTGATTGAGTAAGAGGGCTTATTCAATTTAACGCAAGTCAAAATCTCCGCGATCTATTACGATAGATCGCGGCTTGCGCTATCCTTTTACTATGAACAGCATAGGTCCACAGGAGAGCGCCGAACAACATGTCCTCTCTCTGGAAAGGCTCGCTGCCGACTGATTTTATTCGGGTCGCGCGCAGTGTTTTATAGTACTTTAAAAAAAATTGTAGAAAAATAATAGAGGTACCTTAGTTGATTTTTTAAATTTTATCTTATAAGTAAGACGTTCTTTTATTGCAATATATATAAATTATATTCAACTAAGTCAAATATCTTGGTGAAAATAATCATTTTGTCGACTATAATTTCTAAAAAAATTCACATTGTTCGGATTTTAATTTCGTAAGTTAGGAGTCCAAAATAAAAAAATCTTTTAACTAACTATTTTAATAAGGATTTTTGCAGTTAGTTAAAAAAAAATGTGTGTTAGATCTGTCAGCAATTTCAGATATTTTTAGCTTCGAAATTGACACTAAAAGTGAAATCAAGTAATCATCGGCTCAGTTATCTTGATGGTATTCACAAATACTGTATTAATTGAAATAAACTCTTAACTAACTATATAGACAATAAAATTTCCTAAAATTATTAGTAATTCATATGTTTGTAAGATAAGTGGTTGATGGACAATCTGGTTTGAAAAATCACATATTTGAGCCAAACAGCGCACGGACCGCGTACACGGCCGTAACAGACAGACAGACAGACAGAGTTACTTTCGCATTTATAATATTAGTATGGATTTCGAATACCTACGACTGAAATAGGTATCTACGCAAAATAAAGTTTTTTTTTGTGGGGTTGGCTACAACATGTTAGGTAATAAGAATACCTATCTCAAGTGATACATTACAGACTACAGTTAGTTATAATACATAGCGTGAGAGTATTTAGTAACAATACACACGTTATTTAAATACCTCCATTAAAACAACACTTGATTCGTAGGTACCTATTTATTATGGCAACAACTTGGTCAACTTGTCAGTAAAGCTCAAAATAAAAAGGACAAATCGGAACTATGGCGTTCTATTTACGTACTGACTAGGTATGTAATATGTGGTTCTATTATTTTCATCTGTCAATGGCAATGCCTACTAAATAATAGGCATAACATGTGATGAAGGTTTTGAGGTCATTCCGCGTTTCGCTTTGTTTACCATTCCCCTAACAGATGTTCAACAATTATTATATTACCTAGTTATGCGGGTTCCAATTGACCCCTTTGGCCCTCATATTAATAACGTCTAACAAATTAAAATTATTATCTGTTGCTTAAAGTATTCGGATACAAAAAAAGAGTGTTTTTAAACTTAACGAACGTCAAGAAATATAAGGTTTGATAGTTTAGTTGATACCTATGATAACTGGTTTTGAAATTGGCGAGTGTTTTAATAATATTACGCATTCTTCAAAATATAGAAAGTGGGTAGATGGGTAGATTATAAACATTGTGGTCAATGACCAGGATCAGTGATCACGAATCTTAGGTCAAACTTATATTTCATTCGATTTTCACAACCGGAATGTATTTTTACTACCTATTGGACTTGGTAAACTATGTGTTTAATAAGTTAAATTAAGTTGCAAAAACTGACCTGATATCCTAAGATTAGGATCAGCAGGCGTTGGCACGGGTCCCGGTGTCAATTCAGGGCGTAATTTTCGCAAACCGGCCACCACCCGCGGCGCCGGCGACTGCTCCCCCACAAGCATTGCCTGTCACCACAACATATCACAGAGAAACACTGCACTAAACATCTTAATAATCCACGATAAGCACAATAATCTTCAACAATAAACAGAAAAAAATTCCAATAACCTATGTCTTTATCTAACTGTCAAATTCGTTTTTAATTTTAAAAATTCGAAATAGTTCGTTAAATCGCGCGCACTACATTGTCATTCGTTCACGCATCACGATTCGCTACTGGCTTGACAGACGGCATTTCCATGAATGAATGGCGCGTAAAGCGTGCCCCACTACTCGATTACTACGTGTGTATCAATCTGACAATGTAAAAGTCACGCGCCATCTATTGATGAGTAGAATTATTTCTTTGTACAAACAACATGAAACTAATAAAATGAAATTTTATGAAATTAATATTATGAAATGAACTTAGAAATAAACATTAATCAAATTCCAAATTATTATAAATATCATTTTACAGATAAATAATATTTACTCGAGTAATTATTAATTATTATGACTCAATCATTTTCGAAGGTTTCATCAACAGAAAATCATAATGCAACTAAATTCTTGTTAAATCTTTATTTATATATATATATATATATTTTTGTATATTATTATTTCAACGGTCACTTTGGATATTTTTACATAGAGCCTATTAATATTAATGGTGTACGTACGGTCTTATTAACAAAATACTTTTTTGTCATAGCGACATCTAGTGTTTAATAGCAGTATCTAGTAACATTAATAGTATAGTGACATCTATGAACAGTTTAAATTTATTATTTTTAAGTATAGCGCCATCTATACAATAATTATCGCATCAATTAAATTTCCTAGCATTGGTTAAAGTGCCATCTAAGCTTTTTAGACTGTACTAACAGAAACTATTTAATTTAGTTTAACTGTACACTGAATAATAATGAATAGTTTACAAATTTATTCACTAGATGGCTGGCGTTGTACTCTTTGTAAATTTTTGGCCTCGTTTTTGGCTAATATAATCTATACATATAATAAATCTGTAGAAGGGTCAATTCTGTACATTGAAAATATTGAAAAAATAACTAGCAGGGGGTGTTACTGGATCGATACCAAACCCAAATATGTGATTAAAAAAATTTTTGTCTGTCTGTCTGTATGTGAAGACATCACGTGAAAACTACTGGTTCGATTTCGATGAAACTTGGTATAATTATACCTTATTATCCTGGGCGTAAAATAGGATACTTTTTATCCTGGAAAAATACGTAGAAAAAAAATTAATCTCAATTTTTCAGTTATCCATAGACGTTGTTCTGTAGTAAGTACCGCGAACACACGTTGCGTATTATTATAGACCTAGCCGTATTTGGGTCCAATAGATATTTATAAGATGTCATTGTCCGAGTTACTCAAAATGGAGAAATAAACCATCCACGCAAAGACCGACATCCGCGCGGACGGAGTCGCGGGCGGAAGCTAGTAATAAATAAAATATTTTTTGTAAATCAGTAGTGTAGGTAAGCGCGTTCAAACAAGCAAATTTTTCTGCTTTATTACTATAGTATATTTAACTATTTTTACAATAACGAAACTCCAAAAATCATGAAAAATTTAATCCATACCTAGGTACTAATATTATAAATGCGAAAGTAACTCTGTCTGTCTGTCTGTTACTCAATCACGCCTTAACTACTGAACCAATTTGCATGAAATTTGGTATGGAGATATTTTGGTACCCGAGAAAGGACATAGGCTACCTTTTATTGCGAAGTATGTACCACGAGCGAAGCCGGGGCGGACCACTAGTTTGTAATATTTCAGTAGTTCAGTTTTACATTGTACAAAATTTGGTCAATCAGCAAGGATGTATAATGTATATTATATGCAAAATGTTCTGCATTCGACTACCAAAAATATTTTTTTGTAGTGGAACTTACAGAAATTTTAAAAAAGGTTTTTAGTGAAATAAAATATTATGTAACAGGTTTCTCCTAAATAGCAAACTGGAGACTTCTTACTTTTTAAAGTAACGTCTTAATAGGTAGTTATACCTATTATATGTTATAGTATAGTTTCTTTTAATAAAATCATTTCAAAGTTGAATTAACTAGGTACCTATTTAAAACACGATTGATAATAAGTGTTGAAATAAGTTTGTAACTATTATTTTTTATTTATAGATACCTAATATTAATTTATAATTAGTTACTTATCTATGGTGGTAAATGTTAAAAATACTTATGTAATGACGATTCGAAAGTGCTACTAAATAGTAGTCTAATTGAATAAATGAATGTTTGAGTTTGAGTTTTGAGTTTATCTTAATTTACTTATTCAATAAATAGGTATAGGTAACGTTAGTTGTTCTAAATAGGTTGTTCTAAATAGGTATGTAAGTAAATGATTCTTTTTCAATCCTGACTTGAATTATAAAGTTGTCCTCAAACATGAATTGCTCTTGTGACAATTACCTCGAACCTAACCTGTTTAGAGGGTTTTTTAGGGAGATTGTTGGAACTGATCATTAAACTGTTGAATTTTCAACATCTAATTTATTTTGCTGTAGGTGCGAAAGGAATAAAAAAAATATGAAAAATGTTTATAAATTATTTATTTTCCGACTCAATCTCTTAACAAATATACAAAAATCACACAAATAAAAATGCATAACTTCTAAATCTAAGATTACAATAATACAATTATTTTTAAACAAATGTCAAGGGAAGACTCAAATTACTGACAATAATCAAGGAAGACACGAGATCAAAATAACATGGCACTGCAATTTAAACAACGAACGATTTACATAAGGCACATATGTGGAATAACGCTAAACTTAACACTATATTTATAACAAATTAAAGCTTTTAATGGAAGAGTTAATATTATCACAATGAAATGGCGGCAAAAACTAGAATTACCACGGGCGCCACTTGTTTGCGTCTAACTCGTGATCCGCCGGTGGTCCTTCACGCGGCCGCTCGTTTTTCTCCGCATAAAAAGCGTTTTGTTGCCGCCTTGCCTCCTCCTGTTTTTTGTACTCCTGGTACTCGATCAATTTCCTCTTCTTTTTTGGCGGTAAGTTGCTGTAATCCATCGGCAATTCGCACGGTTCCGGTACGCTAACAATATCAGCCTTGTTTTCAACAACCGTATCAGGTTCTTTGGTATATCGCGTATCCTTCGGTGAGTATTCCGCCGATTTCAACGGTGAGCGAACCTTTCTCAAATCCAATGTGTCGCTCGGATAGTTGGGTGAATAATACGAGTAATCATTCGTATATGTCTCTTCTCTGTGTACGTATTTCTGTTCAGTCGGCAGTTCCGCATTAACATTCGCGTCAGCGCTATTAACGTTCTCATTACCACGCTTGTCCATTATGTGCTGTCTTATTTTTTGCAAAATGACGTCTTTAGCTTCCGCTGGGACTCGATTGAAGTAAGCGCCATTTCTGTGTCCGTTCATTGCACCATAATCGGTGTTGTGTTGTGGAACAAGTTTGTCTACCGTTGTTAAAAGTCCCGGCATCGGCGGGCTTGGCTGTTTGGGCCTAGCGTAGGACCAATTTTTAGGTCCTTCAGCTGAGTATACTGAATCTTCAGCGTCTGATGAAGATCTTTCATGATCGCTGTAATAATGTTGTCTGTCAGATACCACAGATGAAGGTGAGGTGGGTGGTGAAAACGATTGTCTCTCTGGTACTTGGATAGTTAAAGGTTGTGCTGTTATTAACGTAGATAAATGACTGATTAAATTCTGGCTAACTTTCGTATCTAAATCTGGGACTGACATGATAAATCTACACGCTTCAGCCGCGCATTGTCCAAAACCTGCTTGAAATTTCTTCGCTTCTAGAATCGGGTCTTTCGGCCTGTGCAACTTTGTAAGATGGTTAACCGTTAACTCAAGGATATCTGCCTTTTCCAACTTGCTCAGGTTGTCGTCGTCTATCTGTGGACAAAATAAAACAATAAGACATTGCAGCAGGTGCGTATGATTCTCACGTTACGCGAAGATGAACGTCACATTAATATAATCCGATGAGTTGTTATTAATGGTCTAACTTTGTACCAGTTTGCGGTCCCACCCAAGTAAGCACTGTTTAATAAACAGAAGGACGACCGGTTCGTGATAAAAATAAATGGCGTGTTAATGGAAGATGGATTGCTCTTTTAATGACTACAAAAAAGCGCTGATACTTTTTTCTGAGTGAAAGTTTAAATTTAGACTTTTAATCACAAATATTAAAGAGGATATAAACCTTGAACTTAAATAAGTATAATGTATAGTGTACGTACCTCTAACGCTCCGACCATGAGGTCCTTGAGTTCATCTAAGCACCGATTAATGCGTGCTCGTCGTTTTCTCTCCAAAAGCGGTTTTGTAATCTTCTTATATTTGGCCGTCTTCGACAGGGGCGCCGGGTCCGAAGCCATTGTGCAATCTGCCGAACAAATCACAACATAAATAAACACGTCACATTTAAATGTTTACCGTCCATAATATATGATTAGTTAATTTATGTGCTGCGAAAAATATTGCTCATGAATATTAATAGGAAATTAAAGTCGAATTTGAACAACAAGAAAAAATAAAGTAAACATAAATAATGGAGCCTAACCTTGACACGATCACGGTTTGAAATTTATTTTGTATGCGGAAGATTTTTGACACGCGCGTTCCCGGTCGCGCGTCGGTATGTACTGCCTGAAAAAAGCCTTTAGCCTACTCCCGGCGGCCTCACCCGCCGCCCCGCCGCCCCCGCCCCGCGCTGCCCTGCTCCCCCGCTGCCCTTCCCGGCCCTACGCCCTGCCATTCATAGCGTGCGCAAACGCACGTGTGGCGCAGCGATTAAGTTACGAACATGCGTAACATACTTTCCCAGGGCCCACAGGATACACAGTACATAATTATGAAAATATAAGTATGAAATATCATCTTGGTTTTTGTTCGCGATTCGCTGATACGTGTTTGGTAAGATAATTCGAGGAAAAACTTTTAAAAGGAAACTTAAGCACAACATGTTTTAATGCAATGTTGTATCAATAACATTTATATTGATTAATTCGAGGTATTTCTCTTATGTTTCAGGTACTTGTATTATACTTAAATAAAATAAACTTGTTTGAACTTTCATTAAGATGTTACCATATGATTATACTACTATAACGTGTATTTTAAACATTACGTAGGTACATAATCACATCATATTTATGTAAGTAACAAAACATTTTGCTTAAGCACTAACAAATTAAAAGCTCATTTTGGACATTATCACTAGCTTTTATCTAGTAATCTCAAATCAAAGGAAAGCCGCACGAGTAACATTAATAAACCACCATTACACTAGACAAAAACATTAACCTTAACAAATAAAACATTATGACCCCATAAAATAATAAATATATATATACAGTTCTTCGCAATTTCAGCTAACGGTTTCATTATGCGCGCAAACTTTTATCATACCGCTGTCTGAACTCTGTCGGAATTTAACTGAAGATAGACAAAAACTTAGAAATCCTCTAACAATTGGGACAGACCTAAAGAAATATAATGAAATGGCCCACACATTTTTTTCCCGCCAGGTAAAAATTGGCGCGAGCCGCTCTTTTCAAATTCCAGGGTGGGTTCTCTATTCACTCGGACTTGCCTTTGTCATTCGAACTTTTTGGACCGTAGGTAATTAAATAATAAAACGCGTTTGAAATTGAAATTGTATAATTTATTATAGGTCTTAAAACTGGCTGATTATAAAATTTAATTTCTTATTCTTCTAGCGGTTTTGTTTTTTTTTTTAAATCTAAAGGAAGAAAAATAGCGGCATTCTTTTTTCGAATTTCGGTTTACAGCTTACCTTTTAATTTTTATGTACATGGATAATCGTGATTACATTTTACAATAATATTTGCATGTCTCATTATTTTGTCTACAAAGAAACGGCAACTAAGATTAATTTTATTGCTTGTGGAAGTAAGGGCTTAGACTAAACAATGACGCACGTTTTGTCCCATACATTTTATTAATAATATACAGCTTGGAAAACTACGAGGAGGTATATGATTGTATAATAAAAATAAAATTGTCAATAAAAATATTATATACATATTTAATTAAAAATATGCAAAGTTGTTAGTTAACAAATAAAACTGGATATTTTTATGAGTGTCTATAAAATATGAAAAAAAAAAGATTAACCTTTTTGTAGTTTTGAAAAATACGGAATTTTTGTAGGTAATAATTGTTGTTAATAGTAGTTGTATTCTAAGGTAATATTATAATATGTATCAATTTATAAATCGAAGTTTACAAAAGGTCATTCTGATAAACAGCTTTGAAGTGACAAACATAAAACAATAGAACCAAATCGATATTAATATTTTAAGGAAACAGGTTAAAATTCTTATAAGACTTAACAATGAGATTTTAAAATAGGTTAGGTATATTCAGTCATTGTCTGCTATGTGTCGGTATTTAGGGTGCATTCGCAATAGTCATCGTCGTTTGCGAAAAACCGTAAAAACTAAAAATTTAACCGCACACAGATCACGAGCCGTACAAAAAAGCGTTGTGTGAATTTCAATATATTGACGCAATGCGGATACAAATGACACAATAAATTTTATGTATGTTAGTACCGTTTTGTGAGTTTAGAGAATAAGATTCTATATATAAGATTCATAAGATATATTCATAAGATATATAAGATTCGTCTCGCAAATCAAATCGTGTTATGGGCAAAGTGATTTGATTTTATCGATTGCATAGTTCAAATAAACAACGCATCTTACATAGGTACATATACTTACTTAATGTATAAAGTTAAATAACATATACAAAAAATGACATGATTTTTAAGAGCAACTAAAATTTCTTGCCGGCTCATCTCTATTCTCTGTAGATACCACAGTATGTAGGTACCAATTACAATTTTTTCCTACTAGGAGTGCCCCGCGGTTTCACCCGCATTGCTCCGCTCCTGTTGGTCTTAGGGTGATGATATATAGCCTATAACCTTTATAGGCTATCTAACACCGAAAGAATTTTTCAAATCAGACGAGTAGTTCCCGAGATTAGCGCGTTCAATCAATCAAACAAACAAACTCTTCAGTTTTACAATATTGATATTGTAATACTGTGAAATACTGTGTAGAAACTGCTTTCCGAATCTGCGACAACTAATAATTTTGACGATAAAAAAATGGTTCCAAACTTCCAAGGAAGTCTATAGTTGAATGAATAAATGTTTGAGTTTGAGTTTGAAAACACTTGTAGAACACTGAAAATAAGAAACGCGTTTGTACGCTTTTTATTTTGTAAATTAGCGATTATACATATAGGTACCTTTCATTTCTTTCTTTAATATTAAACATCTTCCTGAGATTTTTCAGCGTTCTATCGAACCTTCGTAAGGATTTTTACTTGGTAATTTAAAATTGGTTAGCCTTTCTCCCTTTTCCTTCATTGCAACACCTACATTCATTTTAATTTATATCTTAAAATATGTTAAGTATATTCATTCTTAAATATTATCCCTCATACCTTTTGAAGAAATTAATAATAATAACAGGATATTTCATCACAGTTTTTTGTTATTTAACCTTTTTGAATACATATAATTGGTAATAACCAACATAGGAAATAATATGTAGGTATATATGTATAAATAAATCAGCCTAGAGAAAAATTAATTTATGTTTATAAGTATTATTTTTCATAAATTGCACCATATTATTTAATTCCATTTTTTATTAATGACTCACAAACGTAATTAGGTATAGCATTTTGCTTCTTTTAAATGCAATATTTGTCAAACTTTGACCACCATAATTATTAATTTTTACAAATACTTAATTTCGTATTTAGTTTTATACCATTCAAATGCTTATGAAAAATTTCTAATGAATATAAAAAATCCGTCAGGTCATCAAATTTTTTCTATTTTTTTTCAATTTCGCAAATTGCACAATGTTGCCACTTACCAGCTTAACATGCAATAAAACTTTAATGAAATATTCCTATTTTTTATTGTTTTTTCTTAATGATCTAAACCGAAAAAAAAACTGATAAACCGATTTTTAGATAAAGTGGTAAACGTGTTCAGAGGATGATGAAATTTGTATTTATTTGTTTATCCACATATTCATTTGAACTGATACAATCTCTATTTTATAAACTAGATGAATAGATTATCAAAAATGTCCATGAATACATGTAGGTAAATTAAAACAAGTGTAGGTTTATGTGCTGTCTCTAAACCTATATATCTGCATGTCTGTCAGTGACTCTACATTGTTGTTTATGATTTCAATTTCGCTTGTTACATAAGCAATTAATTATATTTGTTTATTCTTTTAAATTATGTATGCAGTCATCTTAGGTGACAATTTAAACGCAAATAAATAATAGAGGCATCAATTTACGGGATTTTGCACACATACCAGGCGGTCATGACACCCAAGGAGCTTAATTATAACTGTACATTCCATAATTGCTTCATTAAGACGACCGAAAGTCGTGGGTGTTTTTGTTTATCTTGTCTGGCACGCGTGGGAAATTAGCCGCATCAAGTTCTCACAGCAATGTCAATGATAACAATACGAGCTTTGAATACCAGGCTCGCAGAATGTAACCGAAGCTTGTTTTAAACAAACACGCTACGTTAATTAGGAATTTCAGAGGTCGCGGAAGTGGTTGTAATAAAAATACTCGTATTTGGTTGTATAATAATATTATGATGCTGGAAGTTGTTGAAAGGAACTGAGGGGGTGACCATGATGTCTTAAAGCAATATTCATTCCAGTGTGGATCTGTGGCAAAAATGTACCACTTTCTTACACTGGGAAAAGTACTGATTTAAGATATCACGGGAACACCCCTGAACTTAAAATGAAAAGCGTAGGTATAAGACAAATAATATAAGATAGGAGCTACCCTACCAAAATGCGTTCTACGAAGTGAAGCTTTGGCGTAGATGAATTTGGTCATAACTTTTAATAATTTTCATATAAATAGCGATAAATCGTATAAAATGTAACACAACGACGTTGAGAAGATTTAAATGGAAAACAATTTTCAAGACATGTCTTAAATTCTAAGTCGAAGAATTCTAATTCCATTCCAATATACATCGAAGCTTAGCATCGAAGTTAATAAAGCGCATTCTACATGTCACTTCAACATCTCGTTTTAAAATAATACAACATTTTTTCAACTTATTCAATTACAAGCAGCCAGTATCTAGCAAAAAGTTGTAGGTAGGTATCATATAAAAACTCTTTGTATCAACCGTATAAATTGCGTTCATTATTTACATAGCGAAAGCACACCCCGCCATAACGAGCTAATTGGGCTTTTTTAGACACTTATAAAGCTTGGAGAACAGTTAATGGCTTGTAAACCAGAATCAATAGTTTACAGAACTCGCTGGCGATGTGCGGCGCCGCAGTTAATTGATACCGCCACTTTTTTATAGTACAGTCGGCAAAAAATATGTCTATTCATTCTAAAGATGACTACTAGATGTTACGTGTCTTTGATTGTATTGAATGTTTGTGTTGTGATTGGAAAAAATCAACTATTAAGTTGTAAGTTTAAAATACCATACGAATCTTATGTAGAGCAGTTTCATCGAGATATTTGGTGAATAAATTGACACTATTATAGAGTAATTTTCGGTGCTCCTTATGTTTTACACGTAGGTATATCCTCTTATAATTTAAAAATCATTAAATAACTATTTTCCTCAACCGAATACGCTCTTACAACGAAAGAAATGGGCACATGCGAATTAGCGATGATTGCAGCATATAACAGAGTTATCAATCAAACAGTACAATAACAATCAAACTTTCATTAATCTTAAAACATTTGCTGTCTGTACTCGCGTTGTTAGTGATTCTATAGTTATCTGTCAAAATTCGCCTCGGCCGGAAAGACGGCGTGGGAACGTCAGACGATCTGGTTTCTCAATAATCGCGAAGTGCTGTATTTTAAACAGTGATAGCTCATTCGGTTTTTATGAATTTATGTTTTATCACGATCCCGTGGATAAACGGCGCCGTTCCAATGTTTTACTCGCCCGTACACTTTCACGGCGATTTATTGTTTTCAATAAGGAAACAGTTTTTACTTTTGTTTGCGCAATTGGTGATTCTTTTTGGTCCATTAGCGGAATTTTATGTTTATTTGCGTTTATTGTTTGGCTTGTGTACGATTCTGAATGGGCATGCCGAAAGTTACCGCTTTGAAGACGGCAAATTAAAAAGTGCCCGTTAGAAAACAAATTGCTGAACATTATCGTGCGGTTTAAAGGCCCGGTCATAATCGCTTTACTGATGTATTGTTTATAAGCGACTTACTTACAAAAAAGGAAAACACTCTTTTCGGAAACAATATTTATTTGAATAGATGTTTGTACTGCAGTTATTTTATTACCGAAAATACTTATCTTACGGGGCTTCGGGTCTAATGTTTAAATTGTTGCTAAACAATTTTCTGAATGATATCTGCATATTGGTACAATAGTATTATATTATCTGTGCTACAGGTAATAAGACAAACAAATTTGTTTTTATAATATGATAAACGAGCAGCCGCCTATCTTAGATATATTATGTAGGTAGAGCGTCAAATGAAGAAAATATTTAATCTATTTCAAAACACTATCTTAATCGTTGTTTTAGTGTTATATTTTGATTAACTATCCCATAAAAAGCTTCAATTTATTATATTACATATTGCATACAAGCTATTTGGAGTTCCAAAGGCACTAATTTAATATTAAATGACCTTATGAAGAGGATGGGCGGCACGGGTGGTAATTACAACCTTTGCTTCTCCGGTAGACTCGATATTATAATTATATTAACTTTTATTAGATATTATAATTGATGTGCAATCATTGGTTCACATTATGCAATGATTCTTTGCAATGGTAATAAATTTTGATACTGACAGTAATGATTGAACGGATTTTTTGAAATTACATTATCTTAACGGTAGTGATACAGTTTGTATTTTTATCATATCTATTTTACACATTCGAATATACAGTTTTAAAAATAATGCATTAATATAAGAGAAGTGATAAGCAAAAGCCATTGAACTAATAAAGATTTTCGATATTTTACAGTAAATTCCTTTAAATCAGTTCAATTTTATCTTTGAAAATATTTTCTACACTAACCACAATAATTGATCTTTATTATATACTAAGCATGATAAATGATAATCTTCTAAATAAAAACAAAACATTTCACGTTTTATGATCATCATATAAACTACATTCAGTCTAACAAGACCCCAATACGAGAACGATTCATCACAATTACGCAGTAATCTGTAATTCGCGCTACGGATCCTCTAATGAATTGGCTGTAACCCGGCCGAGTTATATAGGTGACGCGTGATAAGTAATGATTTAGAGCCGCGGTGCTTGTTAAATTGGTTGTGTAATGCGGTGGGGAGGGCATGCAAATGGCAGTTCATACTTGAGCACGAAGCGGCCGCGACCGTGGGAAAACTATCGCCTGTGGCGAGCCAAATGCAGGCACGGACTGGGAGGATGAGCGTTTTTCCTCATATTCTTGAATTATTAATCTTAATGAAATTATTATTGTTTTTGTTTCAAGTCTGCTAATGTTTGGCTAATGTTTATTAATGTTTTATAAGATGACTATAATAATTGGCATAAGAACATTTATCAAAACTGTAAAACTAACAACGCTGGATAAAATTTTATAGCAATATATGGCGCCATTTATCATGTAGGTAGCTGTAGACCGTAGGTACCTTTCTGAAAAATTTGCCCAATTTTTTGCTCTTTCATTTACCCTGTAACGTTTACAAAATAACAATAAAATGTATTAGGCACAGACATGTATATTAAGTAGACAACGCAAGTACCGCGATCTGTATGAAAACCAAGCGTGTCATATTTTTTGTACTGACCTTGACGCGTTATGACGTCACGAGTGCTTTTTAGTGATGGGAATTTCATTTTACGCTAAATCGATTAGGGACGACACTCGCGCGGCGATTCTAGTATATATCGTTTTCAGTATATCAATTGTCGGATAGGCTGTTTTTGTCAATAGTCGAAGCTTTTTTCCTTCAACAAAGCTGGCTTCATTAAAATGTTTAGAGCAAATTGTGCTATATTTTGTTGGAAACCAATCTTTATGTCCCGTTGCATCGATCCATTTTTCTTTTATGTTCGGGTTACTTGGAAAACTGAAAAAACAAACATAGTCTAAGCAATAAGGAGTTTTCTTAAAAAACTCCCAAGATGACACTTTAACTAATGGCGTCCATGTCCATATTTATTTTTAGTACCTTTGTATTAAAATACTTAAAAGTTCTAGGTCAAGTCGTATTAAATGACAAAAAAAATCTATGCCTTTTTTTCTGAAAAATTGCTCCTTCAAATTATCATTTTTCTGTCCGATTATAAAATCGATTAGAATCGAGAACTGTTGCATCAAATGAACATCACTAACCACAAAATTGGACAGAAAAATGAGAACAGAAAAATGAGAAAACGCTATTCATTGCTTGTTATCATACGACGCGATCTTTACCGTGCCAAGTAAAAGCCGCAATGTATTCCGAATCATTTCGTATGATTTGGTATCCGTGTTTGTCACGATCGTTTTCCACAGATATTCTTTATTTGATTTTAAAATAAATAGTGCATATTCTGATTAGAAAATTACTTACCGGTGGAAGGAAACATCTCTGCTAACTCGGCAACTCACAGCTGTGGAGTTTCTACAGTTTATAACGGCGCAATTCGGCATTTTACTTTATTCAGCTTCACGTCTTTCCTTGGCGAACTGCAAGCGCGGACTGAGTGTAGGCCAGCGTCAAGTAAGATTCATAAGCTTAGTTTGGACACGGGAAGTACATACACTCGCTTAGTCTATCTTGATACATGTCTGTGGTATTAGGCATTTAAATTATTACATACAATTCGTACCTGTATTCTCGTGCAATACAACGCGTGACAGGGTCGCGCGCCGCGCTCACGACGGACTGACAGATCGACATCGCACCGCTTTACGTTTATATCTCAACACTGGGAGCGATGCTATGCTTTTTAATAGGATGCTTATGGACTTTTTATATGCAGTGCAAAGTTAAAGTCGACAAGGATATGCATGATGGATTAATTAAATTTAAATTATTTTTATAGTTAATAACAATTAATTGAGTTGTAGATAAAATAAGCATGATGAGCATTTTTGGGCTAGTTTTCCTTTTCTCATATCTCAACAAATCCATGATAATTTATATTCAAGATGTTATAAAATATTTCAGACATTTTCCTTATTCTCTATCTTCTATAATAGCAGATAACATAAACCCCGTTTTCTAGATATCTTGAGAAGTTGAGCTATACTATCACGCCTCAAACCCGCGCTTTCAACATTAAAAAAAAGCCTGACACATACATGAACACTAATCTTAATTGCATCGTGCATCTCTCACGAGGTTTTAAAAATGAAAATCGTGACGCGTTCAAGTGAAGCGAAATAAACCGGATAATAATTATAAATAACCAAATGTTTCACCTCGTGCGATCAAGGTCCATTCATTTTATTAATTTATTTTAATTACGTGTTTGATAAACGGTACTTGAACATAAACAACTATGGTTGTAACTTTATCACCATTTGAAATAAAAATAGAGTCGATTATTATGAGTTATATTTTATGTTTGGTCTATAGACTACCTACAGTATATCCTATAAGGGTTTTAGCTGATAATTGATCATGGCATAAAGCTTTTTAATTAATGTTGAAAGAGAAGAAATGGTAAGTATAAATTTTATCTTAATGATATTATTTGATCAAATAACCTGTGCTATCACCAACACAACTAAACTTGTTTGAACAATTTGAATTTGAATTTGTTGTTAATATCCATAATATTACAATGTAACAAAAAATTTACAGATTTTTCCTGGATACATAAATGAAACATCATCTGCTGAAACTTATCAAAACGCGTATATTATTTTTTAATACCTATAGTTTTTTATGGATTAAACCAACAAATCTGAAAGTTGTGTTATGTAAGATGTTAGATTAGTTGATACATTTTACTTTTACTTTTTACGCTGGATAAATTTAACGATTCTTCGTTTATAACATTGTTCTCTTATTTTTATGAAGATTATAACTTCTCGCTCTTCAATAAACAATTACTTTTGTGTTGAAATGTTTAAATAGCATATTTTCAGTTATTTTGTTATAGCAAATAATTTTCTTCTGAATACTACATTTATTATGTAACATCCTAAGCCTACATTCTACCTTCTGCTAAGTAAGTATATTAAAAAAAATCAATCAGTTTATTGGAAAATATTAATCAACGACAATTACCTATTACGAGCGTTTAGCTACTATTATGTATTCTGTGCTATTACTTTAAATAAATAAATAATTAACTACGCTTGTACATGTGGCCTTTAACAAGGCAGATCTGTTGAATTTTATAAAACTACAGAAATTACAAACGAAATTTTGAATGCGATCTAATTAAAATACAGAGCTCTCTCTTCAAATCAAACCAAATCTTTAAACTTATAAACATTTTCCTCTTCTACTAGATAGGTATTAGGTAACTACTACAAGATTTCAAGCACGGATTTATAACACGACACATCACTACGTCGTGTATCACCCACGAAAAAGGATTATTATAATTTATAAACATAATAAACAGTAAAAAAGGCGATCTTAAGGTCACTTTTTTATATCTCAAATATATTACACCTTTGATAAGCATCGTAAAGAAAGGTCGTTCAGATTTTATAATTTAGATTGTAATCAAATGGAGATAATTGTTTATATTACTGGATTATAACTGATACCGACTGAGTTTTGGTTATTTTAAAAGAGTGGGTAGAGATAATTATCAATTTAAACATTGTTACTTCTGGGTTGCCATACCTATGACCTTGCCTATGACAGGTAATAAAATACTATACTTACATATATTATCTACTAGCGGTCCGCCCCGGCTTCGCCCGTGGTACATATTCACATTTTCTCTACATAAGAACCATCCTCGAACTTCAAGGAATATTATAAAAAAGAATTAACGAAATCGGTTAAGCCGTTCTCAAGTTATGCGCTTACCAACACATTTTGGGATTCATTTTTATATTATAGACTAAATGCTAAGACTAAGGGCCGATTTTTCAATCCTTAGTTAAAACTTATTCATCGAATATCATATTAAACAACCATTTTAAAAATGTGTTACTTGCCCACTTTTTGACAGGTTTTAGGTGACATCTGTATATTATTGTGTAATACTTTATTGGACGGATAAGATTTATTCAAGGATTGAAAAATCAGCCCTAAATGAAATAGCTAGCTTTCCGCCTGCGGCTTCGCCCGCGTTTTCAAAGAAAAACCCGCATAGTTCCCGTTCCCGTGGGATTTCCGGGATAAAACCTAGCCTATGTTACTCGTGGATAATGTAGCTTTCGAACGGTAAAATCGGTCCAGTAGTTTATGAGCCTATTCATTACAATCAAACAAACAAACAAAGTTTTCCTCTTTATAATATTAGTGTAGATGTATATTGTATAATGTTTTAAAGTATGATGATATAAAGAATTTTGCTCGTGCAAAATCAAGAGAGCTTTAAAGAGCTTTCTTAAATTTTCAGTAAAATTGTTAAATTTTAATTAAAATTGTATAGGTTATTTTTTTTTGCATTTCCTTTTGAGTTCAACTCTATATCTTAAATCTCAAAAAAGTAAAACCTTCTTGTTTTGAAGCCAACAATTTCAAAGGTTCTAATGAACCTTCGTGTAAGTTTCCATTCGCCTCAGAATATTTACAAATGTAGAAACGCTCACACAACAGTTACAATCAAGAAATTATATTGATTGCTTCAAAAAAATTGTTTTCCAAAAACAATGAACTCTGTAGCGATGTTAATTTTCCACCAAATATCTCACGGTAATAACGTTAAGTTGAATTGAGGTTATTCATATTATTTTCACGTTCCCACGGCTTGGCACGCAACACAATTAGAATCGGACCAATTTGTGATGATGCTACTTCGGTAAGTGTAATTATGGAGTATGGAAAGATTTAAGGGCTTCTCACTTTGGTAGGTTGTAATTTAAATCCACAGATAATATACTATACTAATAATACTAATAAGACTGGTCGAATTGTTACTAACGTTTGATGATATGGCCTATGGCAATTGAATGGAGAATTTGAAAGCAAAAGTACCTATTATTTGTCGCAAAATATTAATAAGAACTAATAAAAGATTTTCATGTGCTTAATATACAGCTCTTGATGTTTAATAACATTTGTTTTTATATACCTAACAACAATAGGTATGTAGATTTTTATTCCTAAAAAAACACTTGATTTATAAACTTGCAACTTATGTGTAATATGTTAGAGCAAAATTACTAAATTTCCTAAACATGTTAAATAAAGTAAACTACATAAGTTATTGATTTATGTGAATACATTATAATTATGAATTTAATTTAAAATGGATATCTGATATAAATTATACAGTGTGAAAACGACATAATTAAATTCATTTAAAAATACTAGTTATAGGCGGCATGTTTACATTTGTAATGTAATACATTAATCTGGATAAAAATTATTAGATTGTTAGATAAGGCAGTGCTCAAAACACGAGATATCGTAATAGTTGGAGAGCATTACGAGGCTAGCGGCTAGCGGAGACAGCGTGGGAATTGACATTTAGTGGATGTAGGTACTCTTGAATATTTCATGAAACACTTTTATTGTTCGACGTGGAACTTGCTACGATAATTATCGCGCAAGCACATCGATTTTATCAATAGCTAATTTACATAACGATTGCTATCTTGTCGAAATTGTGGGTTTCGGTTTTTATACTGCAACTTCTTATGCTTATTTTTTATCGTTTATGTCCAGTTTCTCTTATCTCTGATATTAACGAGGAATCGAAATCAAATAAAGTTTTATAAATACAACTCATTCTTTATTATTCGTCTATAATAGCGATAAAGTCTAAGTGAACGTCTCTATATAATTCTAACAATCCTAAGAGTTCTAACAAAGTTTAACTGAATACTATGAATAGTTATCACAGTAATAAACTTAACAGCTAACATTACGGTACTTTAAAAGTGTCTTACAATAAATGCATATCCCCGACGCGGAAGACGTTGAAGTCGAAAAAATAACACGAATTTAGAACAAGAAAAAAAAACTAACTTTATTAAATTAAAAACAAACTTCAACAAGCAAAGCGTTCATGCGATAACACACATCGGTTCTAGGAACGTTAACGGTAAAACAACAAAATGTTTTTAACTATCACACAGTTGACACAATCCTGGATGGAGAGCATGCGAGATCATGAGGCGAGGTTCGGCGGCCGGCGCCCGTCACCACGGCCGCCACATCGACTGGGCGGAGTCTGTCTCGGAGGCGGGGCTGTGCGGCGGCGAGGGCGGCGCGTATTGTCTCTTCGGCCCGATCGTTTCCACGTCAATCGGCTCCTCTATGGGCCTCTTCAGGCTCCTCTCTGTTAACACTGTCCTCTGCATCGGTTGAGGAGGAACGGGAGCCGGTGCGATCGCCTGCACAGGTGTCGGCCGCGCCACACCATTAGGCGCAATGGGCTGCGGCTGAACGACGGGCGGAGTTTCCAATCTTCGTATACAATTGCTTAAATGCTGCAGTAACCTCGCTCCAGCTTGAGGGTCGACGGGACCCTGTCTATGCATAGCGTTCGCGGCCACTGTTGCGTTTGTTATAAACTGCGACACTTCGGTAGCACACTGCGCGAATCCGGCGCGGAAGCGTTCCGCGTACGACATTTCAGGTTTCAGCACTAATTGTCCACGGCGTTTTAAACTGTGAAGATGGCGAACTGTGAGTTCCAGGATGTCTGCTTTCTCCAGCTTGGAAACGTTCTCGCCTTCGGCTTGGAGCGCGGTCACCATTAAATCCTTGAGCTCGTCGAGGCACCGGTTGATGCGGGCGCGACGTTTTCTTTCGAGCATTGGTTTCATAACTTTTCTGTATTGATAGGTTCGAGAGACGGGTTCTTCGTCTGGGTGCGCGTGTGAGGGAGGGTGGAAGGCCCCGTGCGGGGACATGGTGCGAGCAGGTAATATCATTGGTGTTGCTCTCGCGACGGAGTTTGAGCGAATGGCGCGCGCGCCGCTTGTTGCGTTGCTTTTATGCGCCCTGCGGCGTAGTGGCAAAACGCCCGTGATAAAAATAGGGGTGCCGCATTGCACAATATTTAAATTTTTTATTGTACCTATTACAATAATAAATAATATTAGTATTTTAGATAGATTCTATACATTTTTGATTCAACTAATTAAAAGAAGACATATATTTTAAAGAATATTTTTTAACATTAAATTATTCTTATTTCTACTTTCAATTCATTAATTTACTGAGAAATTTCAAATAAAATTTTAAATTCAATTTCTTCATTGAATTTCCTAACAATTATAATTTACAATAATTTAGTTGTATTTTAAAACTTAATAAACAATTTGTTATCTAATTTGATTAGAAAAACGTGGGGATTCCAAAACTTTATTAAATATTATTAACGAATAACCGTTATTTTTTAAAATAATAAACATTAAATCACTACAGCTGTTCAGTCTATTAGGGGTGTCAGCTGATCACACCTGGCTAGTCTTATTCCCACGCGTTCCCTCCAGATTACTTCGCAGACGTAGGGGCATCGTCTCACAATGTCACTTGTACCCTCCGCGCACGTCCTGAGGGGTCACGAACAAGCCGTCATTCATAATATGACTTGTGGCAACTCAGTAAATCACTGTCACACTCCTGTAGGTATCTTAAATTTTAGGGAAAAGTAAGACGAAAGCTTAATGTGAAATACAAAAAAGTGGAAACGTGAATGGCATTAAATTGTCGTTTTAGTATTATTTAAGATAAATAGTAAATAGATGTGACGCACGCTGCTAGAGAATCTTTAAAAAAATTGGGATAAAAAATGCATCCATATAACATTTTGAAACATTTTTGTAAATTTCACAATTCACACGTTATGACATTATTGTGATATTATTACCAATTATTAAATAAAATATGATGAAAATAAGTTATAACATAAATAGATAAATAGATACATAGGTGACAGCCCTAGCCGAGCGGCGGTCTCGGCGACACACAGCGTTATCGCTCCATACAGACAGACAGACACGGGTAGAAATTGCTTTAACTTTTTACTTAGCTAATGTTTATTATCAGTGATTTATAAAATGTACTAGATTTTGCGCTTTATGCAAGGTATGCGGTTGTAAACCTGATATGACTTAGGTTCGTGAATTCCTACATAATATAATTTATTTGCGGTTATTATATCTTACAATAGATTTATTAATATGTTACTATAGTTTACAAACTTCTTGTGCAGAATTTAAACTTCTTGTGACCACATCTGAAGAAAATTATAATTTTTTATTTGTCTCAGGGTACCTACCCATAAATACATAATTGCATAATCATAATCTTCCGACACATGTACGATGCATCACACACAATGTTTTGCAAGTATCAAAGCCAATTAGTCACAAAACAATAACAATCGCTACATCCGTGGAGGTGTGATTTCCCAGCACCGCTAGTCGATTTGAAACCGAGCCATTGTGCGGTCTAAACTGCCGTGACGCTACTTACTCCAATTCTGTCTCTCAGCACTTATCTACAGAACGTCTAAAGTGACAAAACGAACCTTCTCAAGCAGTGAAAAGTACCGCTACAGCACCGCGAATGTCGCTTACGCTGTTACAGAAGCGAAGGTGTTTTAACGTTCCAAAGAAGAATGTCGTAACTGCCGCAAGATTTCATACACCGCAAGACATTGTTCCCCGTGCCGGCGTGTCGTGGGAACGCTCGTGCCTTGCGCGTTCCCACACACTCAGCCGGCACAAGCCAACCGATAAATTATCATAATTCCATTGTGAGTGAGACGGTTCTAAGAAATTCCACTTCATCAATCGCCGCGTTGAATATATTAGCGCGTGGATACTTGTTCTTTTGACGCAAGGACCTTCGGTGTTGCGTTTATCGCGTATTCCCGCAAATAATGACCTAATATTTTTTTGTATTCATTACCGAATTACACCCACTCTGTCCCGGCTAAGATAATGTTCGTGGGAAACTTTATTATCAATATCTATGAGTAGATAATTCTTTTATGTACATTTTTCAATGATTACTCATTTGTATCCGTGTCTCTGAATTTTAAAATATTTGTTATTAGCTGATCTTCTTAGTTTATTTATTTAAAACAACAACAATTTTTCAAAGCGAAAACATTTGCAGGCATATCTATTATCATATTATGTAATATGTAAAATAAATTCCTCTATTTCTATTTTGATAAACTGGATTATATATTTTTTGTATTGTTTTAGATACAATTGTTTTAGAATATTGAAAGTTAACTGAAATGAATTCAATAGTAGGTATAAAGTCCTTAAAATATTTGACATTGGCTTAAAATGTGCCTGTGCAAAGGCATCGAGGTAAGAACCTTAGGCGCGTGCACATAAAAATACCATGCCTTGAGAATTCGCACAGATAAAGTTCAAGTTTCACTGTTCGGAAATAATTGTATTCTTTGTTTCCTTTTTGGCCAGTTGTTGCCGCCAAATGAAAATATACAATAAAACGGTAAAAATTAAGATTTTATTACTTCATTCTTTATTTTTTTATTGTATAAAAAATGAATTCATGTATTTTTAGCATTTTTTCTTTCTAAATGCCGTTATTATAAATTATGACGAAATAAAACTGCGGATAAACGTACATCTTAAAATTAGCTCAAATACACATAAAACTCGTGGGACGGTATTGCCATTTACGATGGATCGCCCACCAAAAATATATTCAAAGCAATTAAATATTTGATAAGCCTCGTATATTGAACTCCACAAGCCATCCGTGTTGACATAACTATAATATCGTTCTAATCTATAAAAAATCAACATTAAACGTTATTTACTCTAAGCACTTGATATGGAATAAATATTTTATCTGTGACTTGGTCTTGGTGTAAACAGGTTGTATTTGATATTACTGCGCAATTGTGACACCTGGATTGAAATTCTGAAAATTAAATTTGGAACGGCTTGTAATTTATGGGCTCTTAGTGTTGCCAATATCCAAAACGACTACCTATAGAATAAATTGCTTTTAAACTGCAAAAGCCCGTGATCGTATTAGAAAAATAGCTGCCACGATCTATTTGTATAAAATTCTAAAGGTTCGAACATATCTAGTGAACTGTCAATTAAATAATTTTTCTTCGAGCATAGCATTAATCGATGTTTCCTTATATAGAGAGCTGTACCGCATTACATTGGAAAATATTTATTACGGACATAAAAAACTGCTCTATATTAATTGATCTTTGATATGAGTATGAATTCTTGGAGTTTACCTACTGTTTATAAGTTTAGTTACTTAACGCCTACCGCCACGCCCGAATCGTACATACAAGGCGAACTTGTGCAAATATTAGCTGCTTGTGACTGTCTCACAAATACTGTATTCACATACTGTATATTATTATGGATGTAATATATTACATTTAGCGCATATTTTGTGATAACAGCATACTTTTTTCTGTCTCCGCAATTGCTATATTAGGTAGTCTATACTATTTTATTATACGAGAAATTAAGTTCCCCGAGGTCTTTTGTAACAAAATTAGTGCGTTGAAAACAATATGCAATATGCATGCAATTAAAATGTACCTAATTAAGATTCTAAACTATAGTTTATACTTATACCTATAGGTCTGTCAAAATAGGTCCTGAAGGTATGAAATTAATTAACAAGAAAAAAAGAAATAATAATCTTTTTATAATACCCACTAATGGTAGAGCCACGTAGAACATTGTATGATTCAGGCACGTTGCACAAATATTACTTCATGCGGCATGACTTTGTGAATTGTGGTGTTCATATTAAAGAAAACTAATTTATTTGCTCTAGTTATTGAACATGACACCGCCTGAATTTTTTGTATTCTAGGTAACTTTTAAAAAATGTACCCACGAATGAATTAAATGTTCATTGTTCACTCCGATTTAAATTAAGTAGTTTTGGTAGATTACATCAAAATTTATAACTTAGAGTCAGGTAGAGTTATTAACTTATACAAAATTATAGCATTTGATGATAGTTAAATACATTGCTAACCGCCTTTCTTATATTAAGAATAAGTGTGTCGTTACATTATAATAAACATTTGACCAGCTACTTACAATAGTAATTACCTATGCATTGACTCCAAACCAGTTTGAACTAAAGAATGGAAAGTTGACAATCCAAATATTCTATTAACTTCTAAATAAATGTTAACTCGAATATCCTATCGATTTTTATCACAAATCAAATCCAATCGTAATTCTTGCTCCCGTACCATGATGTCTTAAAGCAGTATTAAATCCAATGTGGAAATGTGACAGCGCTATATAGTTCGTAAAGCACCATCACTTTCTTACACTCGAAATAATTCTTGACCTCCCAATATAAAGATTGTATTAAAACACTAGCTGCACCCCGTGGTTTCACCCGCGTGGCTCCGCTTCTGTAGGTCTTAACTCTTAGCGTGATGATATTTAGCCTTAGCCTTCCACGATAAATGGGCTATCCAACACCGAAATAATTTTTCAAATCGGATCAGTTCCTGAGATTAACGCGTTCAAACAAACTCTTCAGCTTTATAATATTAGTACAGATTTATGTAGAGACAATTCATCGATGTTTGGAGAGATTTACAGCTTTATGTAAATTGATATTTTAACGTGCGTGCGATGGATTTTTTTATCATCCGTGCGTGACAGAAATTAGTAACTACCCATTGAATGGATTAATTTGAAAATTAAGCGGCAGTGATTTTGTGGGAACAAAATGTTAGTTAAAGGTTCGCGTGACAATCGTATCGGATGTTGTAAGAAACTTTCGGTAAAAAAGGATTGTTTTCTCACTCGAATTGGTATTGAAACGTTTGAATAAATTTGATGGGAAATAGTGGTGTTTATTTTATCTGGTGCTTTCATTTAATTATTCTCAACTGTTTTAATAAATTGGTTAGTTTTAAGTAAGGTGGTTGTGTTGTTATCTCTACATATTTATTTAATCGTGTTTTAGTAATTAATAATAAATACTTATTATTAATTACTTATTCAGTTAATTTACCCAATATTTTATAAAAATAAGTTTTGACTTATAATAAAAATGGTTTTTCAATAGGTACCTATAAAAAGCTCCCTTATTCTTCCCTTACTCTGCCATAAAAGGTTAACCATAATAGACCGATCAGAAAATTGCAAATAAGCATTTTTAACAGAACAATCATCATCGCATATTCAGTTCGGTAGGTACGCAAATGCAGACAAAAACAGCCATTACCAGCGGTCACGCGTTTCGTCTCACAGTAAGTCACGATGCCCTGCCCAGGGACGGATTTGACACGTGAAATATAAGTAAAATATACATAATTTATATTACCTATAAGGTTTCAGAGATTAAAGAATATTTTTGTTTGCCTTGTGCAAGTCGTGTGAAGGAAAATATGAATTGATTATATCGTTAATAATATAAAAAGATAGATCGAATAGACAATGAATAGAAGAGGTGATAGCCATCCGAAACGAGCTTTATAAGGGAAAAAAAAACTTGTTTATAGAATCGTTCATTTTGCTCACTGAAAATTATATCAACATCAATTGAAATCAGTGTAAAATACTAATCTACACAAAACCTATTTTAATGATTAAACATACAATATATTATAAAAATTAAAATATTTAAAATGTAGAGTTCATAATAATTTTCCAGTATAGAAGCCATAAAATCCGCCCCTGGCCCTATCAAATGAAGGTGGATTGCCCCTGATTATTCCTCCAACACAGGTGTCAAAGAGTCCCGGGCCAATTTAAATCGCATTACGATGATAACTCAATTCATGTTGAAATATACAATATGCCGCGCTCGGAAATCGCGAAAAGCATCAGGCCATAGATATCTATTTAAATAGAGCTGACAATTCCATATTTGCTCAAGATAAAAGAATTATAATATGTTTGATATCCAATAATATATTCTGGCAGTTCTCGTTCATTATCAATACAAATTTGACGATAAAAACTTCATTCGATTTTACATAGATGACTTTTATAATCTACATCACTCCTTTATTATGTAATCTTTGTTTATATATATTATGATATAATTTAAATATTACCTTCAAATATTTTTTCTATTCTTTATAAATTTATATTTACCTTCAAATACATTGGCAATATTTCGCTACTAGACATATCAATGGCAATAGGTAATTATGTAATTCATATTCATTACTTACGACCTTACAAAATCAGTCAAGAAACAAAAAATCATAATCTTATTAGGATTCATAAATAAATAAAATTATTGATTTATTGAATCATATAATCTTTAAGATATAAATTATTACCATCCATACAACACTATATTATTTACCTACTACGCAAATACGATGTTACCAAAAAATAAACGGCAGCTCTATAGCCTTCTTAATTCCCTGTACCTATCTCAGTACTTATGGAAATGAAGCATTAAGCTTGATTTAAATGTTAGTGCTGCCCTCTAGGGCAATTTGTCCAATAAAGACATTAGCAACAAATAATGCCACATTTTAATACGTAAATAGTGCGGTGCCGATATGCGTCGTTTACGATTCCCTTTTTGCATCACTAGTCAGGCCATTCTTTGTATTCTTTATGGGTTTCGATAAGTATGTTTTGTTTATTATTGTTTTGAGAGTGGATGGTTGATATATGAAATTACGAATAGATAGTTCATACAGTTTGTGATACTAATAAACAATTTGTAAACGACAGTTAAGTATATTCGACGTTGTAAATTTGAATGTTTGTATTGACGTAACTCAGAAAAAAAAAGAAATTCGAACTGCTTTGGACTTGATTTAGCAATGAGAAAGTGAATTTTTTTATTTAATAATATTTTGTACTCGATAAAGACGGGCGAAAATCGGGCGGGCAGTTTTATAGTGTAGGATATTTCAGCCTACTTTTAAAAAGTTTTAAATTTTACTAATTTGTTCCTTGTATAACATATATATCTATACTGAAAATAATTGTGAATAATTTAAAAAACATCAAAGAAATAAAAACTATGTTAAATGTTTTTAAGTATTGTAAAACCACAAAAGCCTTGTAGAACATTTAATGTATTTAAATATTTAAGCAACTACTCACAAATTCGTGTGCTATAATAAAATTAACAAAACATGTAGAGGCTGTTAACAACGTTGAATCAATTTGTTATCTGTGCCAGGAATCAAAATAATTATCGAATGTCAGACGCTAATTTATTTTTGTTATCTACCTATGTATTTATTTTTGATGTCTAGTGTGAGATAATGTGACAGTTACACATTCATTATGGCCCGAAATTTGTTAAACAAGTCTATGGTATCACAATATTTTTTTTTTAATTGAACATGAAAATAAAAAATAGTATAAATTAATAAAAAAATAACTTCTTGAGCTTCGTTTGAATTAACATGACCTTGACACTACCGAATTATGATGATTTTATTAGAGCTAGCGCGCAAGAGCAACTTTTGTCTCCGCAACTATTTTGTCTCTCCCATCAACTCTATGGGCTAGTAAGAAAGTGCGCGCACGTAGCGACGCAACTCCCCATAGAGTTGATGGGAGAGACTAAATAGTTGCCGAGACAAAAGTTGCTCTTGCGCGCTAGCTCTAATAGAAAGAAAATACTACCACATAAAATATAAGAATAATAGGTCTCGTTAAAAAGATCAAAACTGAAAGAGAGAATGAAAAAGGTTACAATGATATAGGTAAAATATATATTGGTTTCTTTTTACAATAAATAATAATGGATTAATGTACCTACAAAACATTTTAATATTGCAGACAAGAGATTTGTTTAATAAAAAATAAAAAAAACAATGAACATAAGTCACTAAATTTTAAACATTTGAAATTTTTGAAATAATAAATATTTAACTACCTCTATATACAAAATAAATCATAATACCTATGTTACCTAAAAATAATATTCATCTAGATGACGAAATACTATATTTTCCATTCGCAAATTTTATGCGACAAAGTTCTCTGTTTTCTTATCTTTATATTGTAAAAAAGTTGTATATTTGCATGTTTAAAAATACATAATTTAATTAAAAGAATTAACGATTAAGATACGTATGTAAAATCATGTTAAAATAACGACAGGACTATTAATTGAAATTCAAAATCACCTTAGTTTTATTTTTAAATCACGAGGTGTTTTAATATACCTATTGTTTTTAGTTTTCATGCTTTATTATGTACTAGGTTTCCGCCCGCGGTTTCGCCCGCGCAGTCAAAGAAAAACCCGCATAGTTCTCGTTCCCGTCGTATTTCCAGAATTACGTCATTTTCCCGGAATAAAAAATAGCCTATGTCCTTTCTCGGGTATCAAAATATCTCCATACCCAATTTCATGAAAATTGGTTCAGCAGTTTAGGCGTGATTGAGTAACAGACAGACAGACAGAGTTACTTTCTCATCTATATCTATACATATAATAAATCTGTAGAAGGGTCAATTCTGTACATTGAAAATATTGAAAAAATAAATAGCAGGGGGTGTTACTGGATCGATACTAAACCCAAATATGTGGTTAAAAATTTTTTGTCTGTCTGTCTGTCTGTCTGTCTGTATGTTTAGGAATCACGTGAAAACTAACGGTTCGATTTCGATGAAACTAGGTATAATTATACCTTATTATCCTGGGCATAAAATAGGATACTTTTTATCCCGGAAAAATACGTAGAAAAAAATAAATCTTAATTTTTCCGCGCGGACGGAGTCGCGGGCGGAAGCTAGTTTATAATATTAGTATGGATTGGCGGAAGCTAGTTTATAGTCTGTAGAGGGACTTTCTGTTATTAAATATTATTTATACTTATTAGGTAATTATTATAAGAATAAAAAAATTATAAATTGCGTTGAATAACGTACTAATTCAATAAATTCCAATAAAATCTATTATATCTAGCAGGTATCACATTATATGATCCTGTAGTAGATAGTAGTAATCCACATATGATTTTACGTACATACTCTTCTTATACCAAAGCAAAAATCTTTTTAGATGATAATATAGAATACTCAGCTATAGAAAGTGAATATAACCTTATTAACTTTCATTGCAAATGTAAATTCCACGAGGCTGAAGTTCAGTAGGAGACCAAACCACATATATAATGTGGGATGATAAGGATTTATGATTAATTCATGTTTCTGAATGTGTGTAAGATTAGTTTCTGAACGATGATGAGAATGAAAGAACGATAGACTATGAGTGAATCAAGGAGTGAATGTGAAGTAAAGAGCGAATGAGGAATGATCTGTCTCTTTCATTGGGATCGTGGGTGAAGACGGCTGTTTCTCTGTTAAAGAATTTTCTAAAAATTAAGATTGTGGTCTGAAAATAAATCTCAAGAAGTTCAAAAGTGTTTTTCATTTAGCCCCGATCCTTCATAATATTATAAAATACTTATATGTACAGAGGCTAGCATTTAAATTATGCTATGTTTGAGAGGCCCATATCACAAAAGATATAGATCTGTCTTTAATTCTGTTTAAGATTTTTATTCAAATTTGATTTTTGCACACGATTAATTTGATGAAGCTGCGATAAGCGTCGGATTACGAGAACTGAGAAGACATTATTTTTTCGTTGGTAACATAATATTGTATAATTATTTACCTAAAACACAGAATAATTAATAGTAGCTAACGCTACCTAAAATATGAAGGAAAGAGCATTACACACAATAGTCAATAATACTAGAAATCGTGGTCACCCTAAGAGAAATTAGATACCTATACCTAGCTACTAGCTATTATTCTGTGCCTATACCCAAGTTTTCTTACTATTTTTGATATTTTTTTAATAACGAAATTTAAAAGAACGATTGAAAACAACTGAATTGATTAAGGCAGACCTTTATAAAACGATTACGCGTAGGTACGCACCAAATCAATAATTAAATAGTAAGCGATGGTGTTGATAATGTAAGATGAATGCTTAAGGCATAATTATAGTTCGGTTAACGGTAGGCACAATCAGCATAACGGTCAATATCCGTACTACATAGTATTTCGATGCGGATACTGTGTTACACGGTATAATTATCATCGACATCAATAATACTGTATAGCAATGTAAAATGCAAAATTGAGAGCCTGAAGATTAGAGAATTCTTCAGTTTTTAAATTGGTGAGAATGCGATGTGATAAGCTCCTTTTTTATTGATTTTTTATTTATTACACTTCATTAACCATCTGGCATCTACTATGCACGGTTATCGTTTTCATCCAACGTATCGTGAGCGTTGTTCTTGTAATATAATATAGATTTTAGCAAATGTATGTTTCTGTATGTTTTTTCACTTAGTTACGTTTAGATGAACTCAATGTGAATAGTTAGCGGCATATTATTGTCGAAGATTGCCAGGACTTATAATAATAAAGGTGAATTATATGTGCATCAATATTCATTTACCTAGTAAAAGTGATATCTTTATTATTAGATACGAAATTGATTTTGAATTAATTTGCTTTCAATAGATACGTCTTATCTATTTTCTTAAAAATGATGCTTATTCAAATTAAAAAATGGGTGAAATTTTCCATGCAAAATCAATATCAGTAAATCTTAAAACACTTGCATATTATTATAATAAAATTGGCATATATTCATATTCACGATACATAACTATGTAAAAATAGAACTATTTTTTTATCTCACTTTAATCAGTGAATATAAACAACAACAACAACAAGTTTCTTCTATAAATTAGTGTGATTAGAAATTGATTATTATAATGCATTCATTGGTGAAAAATAACGCTCTTTTATCTAACTACATAAACCTAAATTTGGTCTGAACTGGTTAAAGGATTTTCATGTATGACGTTAATCTAGACAACAACAAATTTTGTATGCAGGTTAATAATTTTGCCGCCCTAGAACAAGGGCGCCTAGAAACTATGTTGTAATTTTATCACTATACTATCTACAAATCTGTCTGTGCCAAATTTCATCAAAATCGGTCCAGTAGTTTATGCGTGAAAACCATACATACATACAAACGTTTCCTTTTTATAATACATACATATTAGTATAGACAGCTGACAAAGCTCAGTTATGAAGAAATGAGTGTTAATAAACTTACAATTATTGCAAAAAATCATGTTACTCTATAATTTTATTTTATGATATGTAAGTAGATATGTAGGTATCTTATGGAATGACGATTTGATATGAATATTTTGAGGATTAGTCCACTCTAGAACGATCTAGTATTAACTCAATAAATTTTTATTTTAATCAAAAATAATAAACTAGATTCTGCGAAAAGATTTGAAGATACATATTTTTAGCATTTTAAAAAACAAGCTTGTTTATCTTATTTAAATTCTGTGCATATTATAAAAGATTAACCAAAATGTTTATTGCTATAAATATATAAGAATCCTCATTATCACTACATATCACTACATAGTATAAAACAAAGTCGCTTTCTCTGTCCCTATGTCCCTTTGTATGCTTAAATATTTGAAACTACGCAACGGATTTTGATGCGGTTTTTTTAATAGATAGAGTGATTCAAGAGGAAGGGTTTAGTATATAATTTATTATGTTTTAGACAAAGCGGGCGTAGCCGCGGGCGGAAAGCTAGTATAAATATGATTTCTTGGTAAACTACGTAATAAAATAAATTTATGTATTTTCTTTTCTCGTTACCGTAACAATTTTGTTAATCCATAACTCCATAATAATAAAATGGCCTCCTTAACAACTTAATTCGATATTAAGTGAATGGTAATCATCTTTGATTATTTAATTAACTTACGAGATTGTTGCATTTTGCAATTTCATTAATCAGTTGCAAAGAAATAAGTACTTTAAGTTTTTAAATACTTTAAGAAATGTATTCAGAAATAGAAGCGGTTTAATTCATACACATGCGAAGTACGTTCCGGGCTAAAACATAAATTTTCAAACCACCACAATATAGTTTTTTTTTGCGTATTAATTTTATACTGAACCTACTAGTTGTATCTACTATGCCAAGCTTCACAGTACTGAGAAATAAGGAAAAAGATAAAATTAATCTTTAGAGCAGATTGCATAACGCTGGAAAATATATCTATATATATACCTATTTCAAGCTTTTTAATCTTTTAAAGTAAACATAAACCAAATATATAGTACCTAATCCCTACGATATTTTATAAAAGTAGGTATTCGATACCTACCAGTATCTAATACTGAACTGATACCTATTTCTCCCCTCAAATAGGAGCTTTCGTTCATCCAGTATCCTTTGCATTTCGAGAAATGCCCATATTTATTACTCACTAGCTGTTCCGCGCGGTTTCACCCGTATTGCTCCGCTCCTGTTGGTCTTAGCGTGATCATATATAGCCTATAGCCTTCCTCGATAAATGAGCTATATAGTACCGAAAGAATTTTCCAAATCGTACCAGTAGTTCCTGAGATTAGCGTGTTCAAACTAACAAACAAACAAACTCTTCAGCTATATAATCTTAGCATAGATAACATGTATTACGACATAAAAGAGCAATTGACAAGCGTCTTCCCTAATAACAAATTCATACGTGTACCCAGGATATAAATCAATTAATAAAACAGAAGAATCGCAATAAAAAGTGCATAAAAACGCTAAACGATTGGCAGTAAAGGAGTAATTTAAGGACGGCTTAATAGAGACATTTTATAGCGACGTTTATAACAATTTCCCACTGATATAAGTGCTTGACTTGTTACGTACTGGCTGTACTTCTTGTTAAATGTCGTGATTATGTATAATATAAGTACATAAGATATGATATAAAAGATGATTCTATAAAATAGGTGATCTGTAAATAGGAAATAAAACTCATCAATCAATATCGATGCGTTTCGATGGGAACTTTAATTTCTTAGGGAATATGAAATATTTAGCTCAGTCACGTCAATATTTTTCGCGATTTTTCTCGCTATCAAAAGAAAGAAAGCCAGTACAAAAAGAAAACGAAAAAACAAATAAATGTTATACTTACCTGGTGCATTCAATAAGTACCTAGCCTCATCACCAGGGGGCGCTATTGTTTCAAAATAGGTTTACCACAATGTAGCTCATTCTTTTTTAAGTATTTTTTTTAATTTTCATTCCAATCCCTTCATTTGTTTTAATTTGATAACCTATGGAAGCGAACGTATCGATCGGTTTTACAAAAATGGAAAAAGAGCAATATCGTTCGGTGATTTGATTCCTATTTTTGGACGGGAAAGAGCGTATCGAAATCAAAGGCCGCTTGGATGCCGTGTACGGTGACTCTTCTCCATCGATAGCCACCCTCAAGAATTGGTTCAACAAGTTTGCACGTGGCCGTACGTCGGTCTTTGATGAACCACGTCCAGGTGCACCAAAAACAGCTGCTACGGAGGAAAACATTAAAAAAATCCATGATCTCGTATTGACAAATCGCCGATTGAAGGTTCGGGAGCTAGCTGAGACTGTAGGCATTTCAGAAGGAACAGTCAATCATATTCTTCACGAGGAACTTGGCATGAGAAAGCTGTCGGCGCGATGGGTGCCGCATTTACTCACACCGGAAAACAAGCGCAACAGTGAGCCCACGTCGGAGACGTGTTTAGCGTTGTTTAAGCGGAATCCAGGGGAGTTTTTGCGTCGTTTTGTGACAGTCGATGAAACCTGGATTCACTGGTACACACCAGAGACCAAGAAGCAATCAAAACAATGGATCCAGTTCGGGGAACGTACTCCAAAGAAGGCGAAAACTGTAAAATCGGCCACAAAAGTTATGGCCACCATTTTATGGGATTCACAAGGAGTTGTCTACATCGATTACCTCGAGAAGGGTAAACCAATTACAGGGCTTTACTATGCCAATTTATTGGACCGATTCGACGCCGAATTAAAGAAAAAACGACCCCATCTGGCTAAGAAAAAGGTGCTGTTACACCACGACAACGCACTGGTTTACACGTCTGCCGTTGCCATGGCCAAATTGGTCGAATTATGCTACGAATTGCTGCTTTATCCACCGTATTCTCCAGATTTAGCCCCTGGTGACTTCTTTCTGTTTTCTAATCTGAAAAAATCCCTCGTCGGGAATAGATATGGATCAAATGAGGAGGTTATAGCTGCCACGGAGGCCTATTTTACAGAGTTTGAGAAAACATATTTTTCGGACGGGTTAAAAAAGTTGGAGCATCGCTGGACTAAGTATATCGAACTAAAAGGAGACTATGTTGAAAAATAAATTGCTACTTTTCCAAAATTTTCGTATACTTTTTCTAGGCTAAGTATTTATTGAATCGTATGTATAATAATATATGTCTCATGTAAAAAAACATAAGCCCATAAAAATGTTAAACAACCTAGTTACGCATCCACCCCAACCCTCTGTGTTAGGTTGAGCAATAGCCTTCCGCTGGCCTCAGCAAGACCACCGGAGAGTTCTTGCAATTTAACATAAGCATTCCACATAATGGAAAACATTTGTTTCGCAATAAGGTATCGCTTGTATCATTGCATGTAATTCTGGCATTAACATTTGTGACTCCAAATCGTCCACTTGTTATAGTTAAGTAATTAAATAAGTTTAATTTTAATTTTATTTTATTTCTTTTTTTTTAAAAAAGTCAAATCGCTCCCGCAAAGTTTAACTGGCGCAGCCGGTAGGATAGCCATATAAGGTCTGCATGTCTAGAGGTCTTCAAAATTAGCCCTAGAACATTGCTATAAAGGCCGTGCTATCCTAAAAGAACCGAAAAATAAATTTGTTAAACGACCACGACGAGGACATGGGATCGACGATCGGTTGGTGAGTAAAACTTTTTGCCATCCTTTCTGATATATTCCTATATCCTTTTCACGAGAGTGTAATTTTGACTTTTAATTATTTTTTTTAACTGTTATTTTGGGATTGAACGTCTCTCATTATAACGGATCTGGTTTTAATATGAAATTCTATTAAATCAGTAATTAGTTATAACTTATACAATAAGGAATATCGTATTTAATTCTAAGAATTGTCTTGCATAAAACTCTGCACAGACTAATTAGCTATAGAATGTAACTTAAATAAAAGTTTTACATAAGAAAAGTAAATGAATTTTTGCATAAAGAAATATTAATATTAATTGATTTAAATGATCTCAAAATTGATCGTAATTCAATTAATAAATTTTATATTTTATATGTGATTCACTTTACTTCAAGTTTAATTTTTATAGTAATTGATAACATATAATTTTTATTCTGCTATATTTTAATAATTTTTATTATATTGTGTTTTAATTGATTTCTGTGTGTGTGTGATTTTTATAATTCGAAATTATTGTAATTGGTTAAAGACTTCAGAACTTTAATTACTCTGTACTTATTTAACATGGAAAGCGTAAACGTAATAACAATTCCGAGTGATATGTTAAAGCTTATTCCTCTTTTTGGTGGAGACAAAAGAATTTTGAATTTATTCTTTCGAAAATGTGAATATATAATTAATAAATTTAGAGGGCATGAAGAACAGAATATATACGTTTTACATGCCATAACTAGTAGATTAATAGGCGATGCCGCCGCGTTATTATCGGAGCGCGAAGACATTAATACTTGGCCCGCTTTAAAGGAATTACTAGAACAGCATTTTGGTGATCCGCGTAGTGAGGATTGCATAAAAATATCTCTCGAGTCCTGTAAAATTAAATCCGGCGAAAGTTACCTTGAATTTTGTAATAGGATACAGAATATTCGATCATTATTAATATCGAAGGTAAATTTATCGGTAGATATGGAAATTAAACGCGCGAAAATTGCGATTTATAATCATACAGCCCTGAACGTTTTCTTATATAATTTGCCCGAAAGCATGGTGCGTATTGTAAGACTGAAATCACCTAGTACATTAGAACAGGCTTTAGAAATCGTTTTAGAAGAAGTTAATTTTCACGAGCAATACCAATCGCGCAATCGTATCCACAATAATACAACGCTGCCGAGGCAAACGCCTAACGTTACGGTGCCCCAATTTTTACAAAATAATCCTCAACAAAGATTTAATTTTGGGATACCAAATGTACCTCAAAATGCACAGCAGGCAAAATTTGGTTTTAAATTTACACCTCAACAACCATTTAATAATAACCCACAGTTCGGGTATAGGCCTTCATTCAATCAAAATCCACAATTTGGTTATAGGCCAACATTTAATCAAAACCCACAATTTGGTTATAGGCCTCCTCAAACTTTTGGTATAACGCCACAGAATTTTGGTCAAAGACCTCCTCAAAATAACCACTTTGAGACTACTGACGTTTCCATGAGGACAGCACCCCCTCGACCACAAAATATAACTCAGCCAGGTTTTAGAGTGAACGAAACCGACTTACATAATGACAATTATTACTATAACTACAATCCTTACGACTATACGAATTACTATAGCTATAATCCTTACGACTATACCAATTACTATGGCTGTAATCCTTACGATACGAATTGCGAATACGATGAGAATGAGATTTATACACCCACTGACGATACTCAAGACATTAATGTGCTTCCGTCTGATAAAAAAAATTTTCAAACGAAAGCCTCTACCAAGAAAAAATCGTAGAATCAAATTGCGATCCAAATCTGAAATTGCCACATATTTATATTTCTGAAATTAATTCCAAATTTGTGATTGATAATGGGAAGCAAAATTTAAACGCGGACGCTTTATCTAAAATTAGGGTTAACGCTACGCATTCCGATAACGAAAGCGAATCTATGGTTGTTAATATAGGCGATAGAGACAATAGGCCAAGAACGCGTAACGACTCTAGTACAATTACTATATCAGAACGCGATTCTAGTGAAACGATATCTATTCCCGACTCTGAAACTCTAACGGCGATGAGTTCTCCTAGAACATGTGATTACCCAGTCAGGTCACCATCTATAACGTCGAAATCGGATACAGTTCATTCAGCTAATATAGTAGAATCGTCCGGTATACCTATATTACATGAAGCAATAGACACAAAACCAAATCAAATTTTAGTATATACGTGGTTTAAGAACGAAATGCAAGTTCACGACCTTTCACGTGAAAAGCAAAAGGTTTTAGAAGTTTTCTTGCCTACTAATAAGCCGGATCTAGTAAAACAATTTTTAAAAGAGTATATTAAACCAAAAGTTAAGTATTTCATTTATTTCGAAGATGATGAACATCGCAAACAGTTCACTAGCATTGTCATAGAATTATTTAGAAAGGATACAGTATTGCTATTTGAATGTACGGAGCGTGTAGTTTTTATAGAAGATGAGAAGGAACAAAAGGCTATTATAATAAAACACCATCAAGGCAAAACGTGTCACCGCGGTATTAAAGAGACTCTAGCAAGTATACGTAGAAATTATTTTTGGCACAATATGCAGGAAACTATTTCAGCCCTTATTAATGCTTGTGAAACGTGTTCTAAAATGAAGTATGATCGTAATCCCTTTAAACCCATTTTACAGTTAACTCAAACACAAGACGCGCCGTTCCAAGAAATATTTATTGATATTTTTCAGATAGAAGGAAATTATTACTTAACTGTTATCGACGCATTTAGTAAGTTAGGTCAAGCCATTCCAATAGACAATAGATCAACGGCAGAAGTAGTGCGTGCACTCATGAAGTATTTTTCGTTTTACGGCACTCCTAGAAAGATTAGTTCAGATCCCGGTAGTGAATTTAATAATGAGCTAATGAAAGAATTTTTGAATTTACATAAAATTGAGCTTCATATCGGCTCACCTAATAATCCTAATTCAATGGGATTAATTGAGCGTTTACATTCGACCATTAGTGAAATTTATAGATGTGCGAAATACGAAGAGAAATGCACGGATGCAGCATCAGTAATGATGTATTCAATTATTGCCTATAATAGTTCAATTCATTCAGTTACGGGCTTAACCCCTTTTGAAGTCGTATTTGGTCACACGGATTCAGGTAGCTTATTTAACGCAGATTTCGAGAAGCATTATGTACAGCAATTGGTTAAGGACCATGCAAAATGTTTAAAGGTTCTATATAAACATTTAGCAGATAAAATGATCGAAACTAAGCAAAAAGTAAAGGATAGGAGAGGTGGTGAAGATCAAATCAGTCTCCCATCAGGAAAAATTATATTTGCGAAAGACGTTAATAAGCGAAAAAGCAAGGATAAGCCGCGATTCCATAAAGCTAAGGTTATAGGACAAGGTTCAAGGAACGTTATACCGATAGAGATTGGTAAAAGGAAGACTAAGGTCCCTATTAAAAATGTAAAACGCCCTCCGCGTTGTGGTGTTGGCTGATAGTGATGAGGTCCGCGCTGGAAACTTCAACTACAACCTCTTAAACATAACCTGAAATTTAGACTATAGTGACGCAATGAGATACGATAAACTTACACCTAAACTTGAAAACGATCAAACTATCATTAGAAATAAAATTACTTTAATATATAAAATCCTCTATAGTTTTATCAATTCTACTGAAGTCTTAAATCAAAATTCTAATATATTAGATAAGCGTTTAAAAATTGTAGAATCTATGATTAAGGAATTAGCATCTAAGGATAATCATTGGGTTTATACTACTTATGTTGTAAGCCTTTTAAATTTATTTGTAAGTAACTTTCGTACTATTTTTATAAAATTAGGGGAAGTAGAGACTGCTCTAGCATTTAGTAAAGTATCCATACTACATCAAAGCATTATTAATTCTACAGAGTTGTTGCAACATTTAGTTCTTATATCTCAAACTGAAAGTTTAGTGTTTAAAGCGAGTGAGGCAAATTTAGTAAAACTAGAAGAAACTATTAATGTTAAATCATATATTAAACAAAACCAGATTACGTTCATAATGGAGGTTTCAATTACAGATAATTATACTTATAACTATTACAAATTATACTCTATACCTATGTACCGTGCTTCCGATAGTAAAACCCTTTCCATTTTTCCTAAATATCCTTACCTGTTGGCAAAGGGGATGCAATACTTACCGATCGTAAAACCGTGCCGATCGCTCGCTGCTGGAGAACAATTTCTATGCGATGAACGAAATCAAACGCCTTATCCTGAAAATACTTGCATAGAACAACTGCTTAAATTTGAAGGAAACCCAATGCACTGCGAACAACAGCTAATCAATATAGAGAATGTAAGAATTCAAAGAATCACATCTATAAGTTGGATACTTTTCTCACAATACAGAAATACTCTGACTCAAATTTGCAATGGTGATGGCAGCAAATATCCTGTCGTGGGCACATACATAATGACCATCGACGAACCATGTAGCATCGAGATCCAGAATATAACGATTCGCCCTCACTAAGTAATCACTGAGAATGATCCTGTAGAACGAACAAAAATTATAGTTTTGCCGCAATTACCTGTGAATAGAACTCCAACATTATCCAGTACTCGTGTACTCAATATGCGAGGAATCAACTTGAACAAAGTTAAATATATGTCAACGATATTAAAGCAATCAGTGTTCAGTGATAGTGAAATGGTTAACAGTGAAAGAAACTTTAGATTCAGTGCTACTTTAGGCTATACGTCTCTATTTTTAATCTTTGTACTTGTAATTCTATTTTTACTTTACTTACTTCGTTATAAGATATTAAAATATGTAATGTGTCTGCGAAATCATCGGATAGTTATTAAAAATGAACAAACCGATAATTTCGCACTTAAGGAGGGAGGAGTTACGCATCCACCCCAACCCTCTGTGTTAGGTTGAGCAATAGCCTTCCGCTGGCCTCAGCAAGACCACCGGAGAGTTCTTGCAATTTAACATAAGCATTCCACATAATGGAAAACATTTGTTTCGCAATAAGGTATCGCTTGTATCATTGCATGTAATTCTGGCATTAACATTTGTGACTCCAAATCGTCCACTTGTTATAGTTAAGTAATTAAATAAGTTTAATTTTAATTTTATTTTATTTCTTTTTTTTTAAAAAAGTCAAATCGCTCCCGCAAAGTTTAACTACCTAATGATTAATATTTACAAACATTTTGTTTATGTATAATCACAAAACTTAAGTAGAGTCGACTTGTTTATCTTCATTTATATTATGGAGCTTTTTGGGTCGAATAAATCAGTTCTGATATATTTTTAGATACAAGTTTTAAAACTTTAGTATTTAGTATCTAGTGTACTATTTTATATGTGGTAAATATTATCTACTAGCTGTGCTCCGCGGTTTTACCCGCAGTGCTCCGCACCTGTTGGTCTTTATAGCGAGATGATATATTATTATAGCCTATAGCATTCCTCGATTAATGGGCTATCTAACACCGAAATAATTTTTCAAATCGGACCAGTAATTCCCGAGATTAGCGCGTTCAAACAAACAAACTCTTCAGCTTTATAATATTAGTAGGTATAGATATAGTTTGACGTAATTGATCTCGCTTTGAATACATAAAGAACTTTTATTTTAATTGTCAATTAAAATTGAATAAATTCGAATTTTGTTGTATACAATTTTCTACTTCCACAATTATTTTAATTCATTGTTTTATGAGCTTTTAATGCAAACTACGTTCATGTTTTTACATCATGCGCGGTTCACATTCACAGGTAATATCTAGTACCTAATATATTAAACCAGCAAGTCCAGTTAAACCCATACCTTATACTGTTAAAGACTCATAATATTTCAACAGGACATCATGTCATTGTCCACAAATCACAGACTATAAAAACCGCAGATCCTTTTAAAACGATTTATTGTGTTAACGATCGTGGCGTGTTTTACGATTCATTTATTTCAATGTGATGTCTTCATGCGGATGGTGAGCAATCTGGACGCAATTTGAGGGAGTTGTGATTGCAATTAAATTATGTTCTTTGATTTGATGGATGATTGAGGGGTAGTTATTTTTAGTTGAGCTGTTTTGCGTTTCATGTTGGGACGATGATTTCTGTAGAAGAACTTTTGTTAATACCTAAAGTAGAATGAAAAGAGACCAATTTGCTATTTAAGTATGTATACTTCATAGTTTAGAATGTAGATAATAAACTAATATTGCATTCATGAACTTTCATAGGTCAAATACCTACAGACTTGTGTCTGAACCAAACTGTAAACAGTCACACTCGTTTCCTATAAAAGCTTTTCACTTTTGATACCTAGTATCTAAGATATGAAGTAGTATAATAAGTACCTAGGTATGTATTGGTGCATTTGGTACTTATACCTATACTTTTAAGTAGGGATGTAACGATACCGATACCGATACCGATATATCGGCCGATATATCGGTATCGCCGATAACAAAACAACCGATACCGATATCAAGCAATTAAAAAACCGCGCCCAATGAACGATGCGGGAGGTCGCCCGCGCGTGCGCACTTTATTTTCTGAAAAAACTCTACCAATAGTAAACTTTTATTAGGTATCTACTGATTGTATGTGTATTACTTAAAGTTTAACTGACTTTGTAAAATAATAATCCATACTAATATTATAAATGCGAAAGTAACTCTGTCTGTCTGTCTGTCTGTTACTCAATCACGCTTTAACTACAGAACCAATTTGCATGAAATTTGGTATAGAGATATTTTGATACCCGAGAAAGGACATAGGATAGGTTTTATCCCGGAAATCCTACGGGAACAGGTTTTTCTTTGAAAACGCGGGCGAAGCCGCGGGCGGAAAGCTAGTACTAAAATAAATGGTTTTGTTGTTTTTTGATTTGGCATTTTTATTTAAAAGAATACGATAAACAGTTGAGTCTCTGTTAAATGTTGGTAACTTTTTATGCATAATTCAGTATTTATTTTTCTACCAAGCCATCGATATCGGTATCGGTATCGCCGATACATTACTACAAATATCGGTATCGGTATCGTATCGGCAAAATCATGTATCGTTACATCCCTACTTTTAAGTATTCTGTGCTAAAGGTTGGAAAATTATAAGAGCAAGGGTGTGCACTGAGTATTTATACTATGGTATTACAGTAGACATGTTACCAATTAACCGGTACCTAGCACTCAATAATATTTTTTTTTACATTGACTCTATTTCGCACTCTACATAATAATATATTCATACTGTAAAGTTGTACCTACCTCGTTTGTAATTCTAGCTAACATCGATCATCTTTGATTTAAAAATAAAGTCATTTGCATTTATGAGCTATTATTTATTCATTCAGTTTGTGAAACCACAAAAATAAAAATAAATAGTTATGTAACGATGTGTTTTATTATACCTTAAAACCTTATTTTGCTGCTAACAGCCGATTAAATACTGTTAATTAAATAATTATATAGTGATAAATCATGAAAGATTTGCGATTTTGTCGCACACAGGAAACCATTTAAAGGTTAAACATCTCTTCCGCAGTGTTTAATGAGAGGAAAGAAAGTGTCGTATAATCAATAACGCGTGTTTATTTAAGCGTAATCTTGTTATAGGAAGTGGATAGTTAATTGATTGTAAACACTTTTAACGGGACGTGCGCTTTATAGTCCAAAGGTTGGCGACATTTGAGATCTTCTCGTGTGTACCTAATACCAGAATTGTTCTTAGCTTATGTGTTCTTACCTTTAATCACATATTATACAATATGGGTAGATTACTAAATAATCCAACTAGCTGTTTGTCTATCACATATTTTTTATAGACGTCTGTCTATATAACTGAATTAGTGAATTGACATACATAACTAAATTATAGGTATACATACTAGGTTACCGCTCGCGGCTTCGCCCGCGCAGTCAAAGAAAAACCCGCATAGTTCCGGTTCCTGTGGGATTTCCGGGATTGCGTCATTTTCCCGGGATAAAAAGTAGCCTATGTCCTTTCTCGGGTATCAAAATATCTCCATGCCAAATTTCATGAAAATTGGTTCAGTAGTTTAGGCGTGATTGAGTAATAGACAGACAGAGTTACTTTCGCATTTATAATATTAGTATGGATATTTATTTATGGGGATATTGCTAACTTTCACTTTCATAGGAAACTGGCACCAAATGGGTTGTTATTTTCAAAATAATGCATTATCTGGAGATGAATGTGTCAGGATTACAAAGAAAAATAGATAATTAATTAGGATTAGGATTTTTCAATGTATTATTTTTCTTCAGGAAAAAGATTGCTACCGCAGCTCCTATCTGTTCGGGACGCTGTTCATCTAAAACCCTTTGCTCAACCTTATGGCCAATAAAGTGTTGCCAAACATTTGTTCTCCCTATATTAAACATAATAAATTCAGCCCAACTATCGTAGGCGTACAGTTCTGTAAGGCATACTGCTGATAAACTGACAAGCGACATCCGTTACTCCATGGACTGTGGGAAAAGTAGACAGGTGTCACTTATCGCCTTATAAAACGCCACCAAAGACTGAACCAACATCCCCCACACGAAAATCAACCTTAAAACAACCCAGCAAACTCCAAATTCAATCGGCGACAGTTTAGATAAATGATGTCAAATGAATCGCTAAGAGCAACGAAATATCAATACCATCATAAAATACTATTGAAATGTCCGTCTTAGTATGACATTAATTTGAATAAACGGATGAATAAATTCAGAAGCCAATTAAGAGGCTTTAGTTTTTTAGTTAGGAACATCTTGTGGACTATTTATCGTTAAATAGCTTCATTACTGATAAAATACTTCGATATGTGCAACATGTTGAGTATTTATACACTAGATGAATTAACCGAAAACATGTCAAAGGCAAAGGCACCTTCATATAAAATGTCTTTTATATGAAGGTGCTCTGACAAACAGAAGCATTGCTTGTAGATATTTGATTAAAATAGAATTAATATAAATACTATGCCTTTAGCAAAACCAACGTATCAAATAACCATAAAATTATAATTACCCTTTACCCTATTTCATTTTTTTTGCGTAAGAAACCTTATAAATACGAGATCATATCCTAACCACTTCCAGATTTCGCGCGCGTGTAAGTTACCCAAAATTATGGATAAAAAATTACCCTATTAAGTTGCATAAAGCCACATAACTGCTTTATCAGATTTGGCAAAAAATACATTGAGGGGTGTAGCGGATACTATAGTACATTTTTCAGGCTTCCTATATAAAATCTTATTTATCAATGAAGCTAATTAAAATATGTTTATGATAATGACGTGTTTATTCGACTATAGTCTAGGATCTTGGTTTACAAACACTTTTTTATTAGTCACGTCAAAATAAATTAATTTTGCTCTTATATATAATACTTGACGTTGGAGGCGTATAATTTGAGTTTATTTCATACATGTTGTTTTATTCATACGTCCTACATTTTTAATTCAGTTCACAAAATATTAATACACTTATCTGCATTCTTTAATATAGGTAATAAAGTTCAGTTTTACTGTTTTAACTAATCGGCCCTATACTGCTATAGTTTGTAGTAAGTAGTTATCCCATATTATTTATTTCAATAATATCGTACTTACCTGTCGTACTTAATGTAAGTACGATATTTTTGAAACAAATTGGTTCGATTTATGCTAGCGTGTCGTTTTTTACATTACGTTAAAAGTAGAGTAATCTCTACCTATCAAAAATTACAAATCTTTTTTTCTCAAAGCATCTTTTGTAATTGACCAGACTACTATTACGCAAGTTTAGTTACCCCTCTCACAATAAGTACATATCTTTAAAATATTACTAAAATATCCAACTGGTATCATGGCCATTTGTAGGTATAATACAAAAGATCTCTTTTCCTCCAGATCCTAGACACGGATGAGTTCCGTTCATCTGCTTTCTTGCTGTCTGTCTTCATTTTATCCAATTTGCGCGACCCTTTCTTCTCACGTTTCTATTATGGAGATTTTAAGCTCCAGACTATCCTCAAGTATCCTGTTAACTCCTCAAGTATTAACGAATTTCGGATAGTCGTTAATTTCTTGCATTCATAGTAAAACAGCGTTTTAAGGAATTTATTTGCACAAAATATTAGGTATTAGCCTAGCTGTTACCTACATACCTACAACTGCAGTTTGGTAACCCCGAGAATAAAATTGAAAGATACGTATTTAAAATATTTTAAAATATTTTTTGACAATCGAAAAATTTCATCGAACTTACTACGATAATTACAAAATGAATATTGATTTAATTCACATTCGAATTAAACACTATCGTGTACTTGTACATCGCAATGTTTTTCATACCAACATCTCCTTAATTGAACAGTCGTGGAACAGTCTGTCGAATACTTTGTTTAAGCAATAACTGTCTACTATGAGAAATGACAATATTAATATAACATTTAACTTGACAGTTGACCTTATATTGTTTTGAAGTTTATTTTCCAACAAGAATAGGGAAGCGCGGTAAACCCCTTTAGTAAAAAAAAACAGCTTATAGGAAAAAACATAAATTTGCTATAAATATTAGTATACAAGCCAACACGTGTGGAATATCGTGGGAAGATGTTCCCTTGGGATTGTATGCAAGTGGGATATAGTTTCTTGAGCACATGCCAGCGGGACGAAAGATTTGTATGGACATAACTCTTCTAAAGATATGAAAAATGGAAAAACTCAATAACGACGTAAAAGTGACGAAGTATGTAGAATTGGCTGGACTATTGTTATCAATTAATAATGATTCGTTATTTTAACTTCGATGCATGCGAAATAAAAACGTTCTGCTAACCTTTCATATAATTTTCTTATTAAAAGTTTAAAACACTATTTAATAAAACATAAAAGAAGGTTAAACGTTTTGCAAGGTTATTTATCAGTGGTTCACTTATGCAAATAAAACTCAAGTACTATAAATAGTTATAAAAATTACTCAAAGATAAAATCATGATCTTACATAGTCACTGGTGACTCGCGTTAACTACCTACGTAGAAATAGCAATTCAACCAGATAATATTAAAGACGAGCATTAATTTAATTAATTAATATGAAGAACGAAATGCATCCTTTTCTAGGCTTTGGCATTAAATTTATCGACCAATTACTGCCACAGTAGCACTTTTTATAGTTTCATTAAGTAAAGGCATGTTTACACGAACGAGTTTTATCTTAAATTAAAATAAGTTACGGGTACAAATTGGTTCGATTTATGCTAAGTAAAGTGTGTCTCATTACGATAAAATTTACGGTAATAGCATTTAAATTTTATTACACTGTTTAACAATTGTTTCGATCAATAGTAATTCACATAAAGATTCGCTTATTACAAAACGGTAGATACTATTTGTTTCACTCCGTTAATGAAATCGTATGAATAGAGTTTTATATATTTTGTAAAATTTTTTTTTAATTAACTCTCTTTTTTATCAAGGTCAAAATAATGTTTCATATAAGTTAATAAGTTGTCCCGTTACAGCGTCCCGATTTCTAATACCTACTCAATTATCTACTCATATCCAATTCATTCATAGCTTGTGTTATAAATTGCATTATTAAATTTCTTAAACACACAAGCTTTGAAAAAAATCTCTTTTATTTAAAGCTTGCTATCGACATTTACACATAAAATATCCATTTATATCGTAGTTATTCCCGGTGAGTCTTATCTATACGTTTCTGACGTTGCTCCCATTTGATTGAATACGATCCCGCATTAAGAAGATTCGCCATCTGCCACCGTTAACTAAATCATCACTTACGACCGATTTGGACCGTGAAAGTCATTTTTAACAACCTAATTTTGTGTATTTAACAAATAATAAAACATGTTATGTTTCTGTTCATTAGTGTTACATTTTTGTGAATTGAATTCAGGATTTGATGAGTAAATTTAAAGTAGGTAATTTATAGTTATGTGTTATCTATGAATAGTACCTAAAGATCTTAGAATCTAATCAGTAGGATAAAGTTATAATTTTAAGTATTTACTTAATATTTACGTGTTTTTATTAGATGCAAATTACAATTATTTTACGATATCATAATCTTTTTTCTTCCTATCCGAATCCTATTTAGAATTTATAATAGGTTTGTAAAATTTAATATTGATATACCTAATATCTACCCACCACCTACTTGATTTGCGAAGCAGATAATAAAGGTGTACATACCTGCCTATTAAGTAGGTAGGTAGGTGCCCTACGTACTTACGGTAACTAGGTAGGTATATAAAGCAAATGATTTTATTAATCTATGCAGTTTTTATTCTATTCTATATTTATAAATAACATTAAATGAAACTGTAATGTTTTTTTACATGCTTATTTGCTTTTTTTTTCTTTATCAGTACATTTTATGATAATTGACTCCAATTGGGCAACGGACAAAAAGGTAAAGCAGTGTCCAAATCGACAAGCTTGGCCCAACCACGTGTCCTTTATAAAGGACTATTATTACCGTCAACTCGAGAAGGTAGCGGCATGCGCGTTCATAATTGTATTAATCATTCAACGCGACCGGCAGACGTCGATTTTCTTTAACAAAGTGCTCTTGTTTGTTTTTTTCGTAAGGAAGTCGAGCGAAGGTGAACCGTGGGAACGCCGGGCGGGTGCACTTCCCAAAACATCGACGCACGGCAGCGAGTCAGACGTGCGCCGGCCGGAACGAGACACAACATACACTAACCTTCAAGACTGACAGGGACGAGGGACATGACGTGTGCGCGCCAAGCGACAGCTTACAATCGCGTGATCATCTATCTACAAGAAATAATAAAACGGCAATAAAAGAAACACGAGACAACGGTAACCGTTGCGCGCGCGTGCGAGAGAGATAGAATCGGTGGCAACGACGCGCGCCGCTCGGCTTGCCGACGAATTTCAAAGATCAATGATCGATATGATAAGAGTGAGAAGTACGGCCGCTAAGTCAATATACTAAGACCGTGCGAGACAGACAGATTTCTGTAGAGTAAGAGCAAAAGAGAGCTGAATATGTGGCTCGTGACAATTTCTTTTGAGTTTGACAATAGAGGTCGCTGTTTACATTTTTAAGTGGATACGCGGTTTGTTATTGTTTAAAGATTTCAGTTTCATAATATTTAAGATTCAGTCGTCAGAGTGTAAAATGATAACAATGATGAGTTTTTAAACAAAAGATTTACATAATTCAATTTATAGATAGATAGGCATGCCGTTCGACTTCACTATATTTTTATAAAAAATGTATGCATCAATTTCATTAAATATGTATTCTAGGTATAGGTACATTTTTAAAGTAATGTTATAATATTTTTTACTAAATTATTATCTTTATTAGCACAGATGCAAATCAATTTTCACGGCAATCGTAAACAATTTTCCATGTACAGGAAAATGACGCGACACTAGCGTCACAATAACGCTTGTGAAGATCGAGAGAAACTTTTTAGTTCCGTCATTGAAAACTAGATGGCGCTAACTACTTTCATGTATAATAAATTAATAATATTAATAATATATAGAGATATTTGTAATTTATTAATTAAAATAGTGTTATCAGCCCTTGAGTACTCATAGAAAATCGAAAATCTATAAAGTTCCAATAACATATTTTGTTTGCTAATAAACAATATTTTACGGTTCTGATTAAGTAGGTATTTAGGTAATGAACGATATGAAAATAAATGCTTAGCTACCTACATCCTAGAAATAAATGAATTTTACTGAAAAAAATTTTTAAATGTCGTCTTGAATAGGTATAGGTAGGTACTTAAACTGGTTTGGTTTAAATTGATTTATATAAGTACAATAAGTCATCTCACAGAAAATACCTATCCTTAAAATTATAAAATAGAAACACCTGTCTATCACAACTAAATGTTTAGGAAATAAAGAATTTATAATTGAGAGACATAATATCACAGTAGATTACCGTAGACCATTACACACCTATTCTACAATCCATCGAACAAGATCCGTTATTAACAAAATGACGGAGCGGACTAACATTAATAATTTAGATCATAATCCGTAGCAAATAAAAAGAAACACGCTCAAGATTTTACTGACGTGATTAACATATCACAGAACTGAGATATCAAGGCATATAGAAGCCCATTTCCGCTCTACCGATGATTATCAACACGTTAATTATTAAAGAATTTAGTGGAAACTTCTCCAATATTTAATTAACGTCAATCTGCTTTCAGTTTTTAAACAGCCCAATTTAATGGTAAGTACCTACCTATGTATCTTTGGAAATACTGATATACTTAAGATATTTTTTCTTACATTAAGAATTAAAAAAGAAAATTATGTTTTCTTAATTGTATGTAAGTAAACTGTAATCTTATCTAATAAAGTTAATTTAGAACGTCTACGTCAAAGTAAACTAGAGCATAAATCGAATGCAAAAAATTCTCCCGCCTAAAACCAATCAAACTAACCACAGAAAATGCAGAAAATTACGCATCACGTTCTAATCATTCGAAATTTGAAAATGTACATTGGTAGGCGTGCGCCAACCGCGCTTGAATCGCACTTCTATTGGCCAGTCGTGAACCAATCACGGCAAGAGGCAGAGCTAGGCGTGATGCGTTTTCCCGCGCTAATAAAAGAAAAGTGCGTGATTACGGTCAGATTTTGTACATGTAATCATGTTTTGGTAATAGCAGCTGTGAATATTACCATCGTCATGATGGGAAGTGACTTGCAAAATTGCTAAATCAATTCACTTTTCTACGTCGTTTGATTAAACTTAGGTGTCACAATTAAATGTAACACTTACCTACTTAGGTAGGTACTTAGTTATGAGTGCACTGAGAAAGCGGCTTTATAAAGTAAATAATAGTATCTATTGCAGTAATTATTTTCATAACAATTTCTTATAAATCAGTCAAATCATTCAAACATCTTTCTTAAAAAAATTCTATTTACGAACCCGATTGAGTCTTATTTCTAAAACACAAATATTATCTATAAGAAGATGGAATTATTTTTTATTGAAATGTCGTCGCTAAGTACAAAGTCTAGAAATAAGTATAATTTCCCACAGATTTCAGTACCCTTTAGGAAACTCTTTTTCACTCTATATAGATTAATAAGTAACTAAATACAATTAGAAAAAAATTGTGTTCATGAAAAAAATTCTCAAAAAATCGTATCAAGCGAATCTCATCTAGAATTTCCCTAAAACCCCTTGAACACAATAGCTTGTAAAATAGGAACCCAATCTCAACCAAAAATAACAAAGAGGCACCTGTGATATAATATTTTTTGCTTGTTCAATATTATTCGTATACATTTTTTGCGAACATTGTGTTACGGATAAGCAAATATATCAGATTTATTTCAAAATGGGGGTGACAGATGATACATAGTAAGAGGTTTACCAAAAGTTTGAACTTGACCATGTTTTTTTCTAAGATCTAGTTTCTATTGGAATGTTATTTATGAAACAATTTTTTGGCCTGATATTTTTTTTAGGTTAATTTACTTAGGTACCTATCGAAAATAACCGTGGCCCTGTCGTTGATGCGGCTTGACGGAACACAGTGGGGTTTTGCTCGGCAGGAATCCGACATAACCTACGGCCCCTTACCCGGAGAACGTGAGTATCAAGACCTATCTATGCAAGATTTCCCCACTTAAAAAAAAAGATAGGTACCTATCGAAAAATTAAAAACATCGAACTTAGAGGATGGCTTCTAGCTATCTCTACATATTCAAAAATCTATTCTCAAATGCAAAAACAGATAATTATTAAATAAAATATGCCTAAATAATCGACGATGCGCGTAGGTATCGTAAATTAATTGCAAAATATAAACTCTATTAATCTGAATCACGACCTTGTTTATTGATAGGAGTCGAGATCATCAATATTTCATATACCAAACTCATTAATCCACGAACCTTCAATAAAATAATCAATTCGCTCTCGTAAAGAAACAAATAAGCGAAAATTAATTTCACCCACACTTCTTTTGAAGTGATATTAATTTATAATGATATATTAACTAGAGCCGCCTCCATCATTACGTCTCATACATCTTCGTAGAACCACATAAAAACAATGAAAACGAAAGTAAATTGAATAAATAATTAAAAAACTAAAAGGTCACCGGTTAATTTAAGCACCTTATAAGCATATTCTCGACCGCATCCATCTTGCCACGCAAATAGCTTAAGTGCCAAAAAAGCCGGTTAAGTGCCTGTCAATAATAACAAAATGAGGAACGAGCGAAAATTGCGAAATTGTAAGGAAAGTGGTTGTTTAAAACGCAAAAGGTGGGCAAAAAGTTGTGCAAAAAACGCAGCCGCAGAGCCAAGTAAGACCGTGGGAGAATCAGCCAGGTGCGGCGTACGGAAAACGAGTCGCTCGATGCATCGTGTGGTCTTATTGATTTTTAATTAACACTATAAGACCTCTGAGGTAATTATAAAAAATACGCAATGACCGCACCGTTGCTCGTGAGTCGTGTTATTATATGTAGCTGGAACCTTGTTTATTGTTGTGTATCGCTGAGAACTTTGTATTTTATTAGTTCGAATGTTCTAGATGTTTTTATCTAGGTACTATATTTTATTGTCTAGTAAAGCTATGACTAGACGTGTTGTTAGATTTCTATTTAAGATAGGGAAATGGAATAGGGAATTGGAATTATCTGTATTTAGAATAACATTTTTTGCGACATTGAACATACTTTATTACCTTGATCAAAGATATCTTCTCTACATAGAGCATCATTAAGATTATACGAACTTCGAATAGTAACGTTATATTATGTAAGTATGTTTTATATTTTTGTACTCAATAGGTAGTTACCTACAGGCTAAAGCCTCCAAATGTATTTAATTAAGCTATTTCGATTCTACCACACTTTAAATTTATTCTACATTTTTTACTATAACTTCGACATAATTTCCCCATATATTGTTTCCTCACATAGCTGCACCAATTATTCCCGCTCCAGAATGTAAACCTCCCTCAAATAGACAATAAACAAATCCCAATGTATACTTAACTCGAAATATATTCGTGTCGCAAGCAATAAAAACCATTTGTTATTGACTCGTACTGTTCAGAGGAACAAAACAAAACGCGGTATAAACAGCTTATTTTTAAACACGGCCTATAATTTACATTGCACATTGTGGGTGCACCGTTTAACAACGGGATCTCAATTTATCTAGTTTCGCGACCGGACAGTCCTGTTCGAGCCAATTATGTATTTTTATCAACTTCAGTTTTACTATTTGCGACGCACATTTACGCATGGTAACTTTTTTCATTTATTTTCATATAACGGAACGCTATTAATAGTGTGTTTGTGTTTTTTATCCGCGCTAGCCTTGGACGCTGTATTGTTTTCGTTTTTTTCATCGACACCGTGAAAACACTTGACATAAACGTTTATTATCTTTGAATTCATTTGACTTTTACACGCATTAAAATATCGATATTTATAGCTTTGCTTTTGTAAAAAAATATTATTAAGCGGCGGACGTGACTAATTTATATTGTAATTTATATCTACATATATCTTGCGTGAAAAATGACTACCGTTTATGATTTCTATGGTAATATACCTTTGAATTATTATGCTCAGGTTGTAATACGTAGACAGCAAACAATTCAAAGGCTCAGCATTCATAAAGCCCAACGAATGAAATCAATCGCTTATCGCAACATGCAATAATAATTAATATGCCGAAGCACGATGTCTATTGAATAGCGTATCACTCGGTGCGTGACTTAACGCCTTAAAATTCTGCTATTTCCCTATGACATTTGCCGCGCAATTTGTATTCGCGCCAAGACGCCCGCGCTCCCGATCTCGCTGACGCACACGAGCGCGGCCGAGCGGAGCCGAACGTGCCGTGGGAAAACGCGGCAGGTGCTACGAAACACTTCTTACTGAGTAAACACTCAGCGTATACAATATTATAACCGTCTCGCGTCTATATAAATGGAAAACATATTTTGTGTGCTTAATGATAGGGGGAGTCCGGGAGACTTGCCCAGGTGGGAGAGTTGAACCACTTTCAATAACTTTTTAAATTAGGCGCCAAATAACGCCAAGTGGCAAACAAATGAACGCGCATAATCCGCCAATCACAAGCAACTCGAAATTTTGAGTGATAACAGACACATTCGACCGTGAGTTACGAAAAAGTATTTTCATCGTCGCGGAGTGAATTTTTTTGGATCTGTTGTTTTAATTGCTATGCACGCATTTATGAAGGTATGTATCAAACACCTACGTTATTGCATTACTAGATTATCATATTTTGTCGTACGTTCAGTGTTGTTCTCCAATTGATAGTGGATTTGTTGGAAAAAATCAAGATATGGTCTTGAGTCGGGTGTGGGAGAGTTGAACCAGTCGGCAGTCGGGAGACTTAAACAGTGGTTCAACTCTCCCTTTGCAGTTTGTGCACTATTTAAGTTAGTTTTTGTTTTGTTTCAGAAAGAAAATTCCTATAAGCCTAATAAGCCTAAGGAAGGTAGTCGTCACAGGAAACCGTTTACTTAGTCTGAGATTGAAAATGCAGACAGAGAAATAAAGAGTGGCAGATCTATTCGTCAAATTTCAATCAATTAGTATGGGATAGACAGAACCATTTTACGACGGTATTACATGTTAGGTGAACAAAAGTTAACACCTTTGCAAGACAAGAGGAGCCAATACAAATGCTCCCAGATTTTCAATGTAAATAAAGAGACATTACTCGTTCGTTACTCATTGACCTGCAAAATGCACTATGGCTTAACCAGAAAACAAGCAATGCAACTAGCATTTGACTTCGCCAATTTCATTGAATTACCACTTATTAAACCTATGTTGATTTTACATGTGCCACATTTAATCTTTGAGACTGATAGACTATTCTTAGTTTATAGTAACAAATGTCTTTAAATTAGTTTTGTAGATTTATGTAGCAGCAGATACCTCAAAACGAGTAGTTAATTAATAATAAACATCTTCTTATTTGGCTTAATGAAAAAAACTTCTATACCATAAAGGAGTTCATGGAAAGTTCAACCCGAACAGACCATTAACTCCTTTATGGTACCTAATTATTATTGCATGCTTGTATTGGCTGAACATGTTTGTGCTTTATTAATATAATTGTATCACCATTGAATACCATGTTTAAAGCAAAATCAAGATTTTATTTATTTATTTATTTATTTATTTATTTATTTATTTAATAAAAGCGAATGTTATGTTATGCAGTTGCTCTGAAAACATTTGGTTAATTATTTTCACTAATTTGTTTAGAAGGTGATTATGAATATTTTAGTTATTGTTAAACGTGTCTAAATAATACATTAATTATGTGTAGGTAACATGCTTTATTTGCTTCATTTCTCTTCTCTAAAAAGGTATGGGCAAGTGTCCCGCACCCTATGATCAAGTGTCCCACCGGTTGGGGAGACTTGAATCAAAACTCATTTTTCATTACAACTTAGTTTACTCTCTTATCCTTGTAATTTTTATTTTCAAAATGGTATAAAATCTTAGCCAGATAATAAGGCTTCCATATGGTAAAGATCTTAAAGCTCTCAAGGTCACTGATCAGATTTTATAGAGTTTTTAGTAAAAAGCGGTTCAACTCTCCCGGACTCCCCCTACTGCTTACTTTTTGGTGCGGCTCAGTTATCGTACTTTTTTTGCGACGATATTGAACGACTAAATGTGTCGAGTTTTATTTTAGTTGAATTTATTTAGTCACCTTAATTGGCGCGTTTAAATGAAGTGTTGTCGCAAAGATCGATGCGCGACCTTTCCGCGACTGGGAGTTAATGTTGTTCTTGTATTTACATTCGTATAATCGACGCCAATATATTTTGCGAATATATGCAATCTGTCTAAGTAATGTAGGCACTATATTTATATAATCTGTTTGCACGGTAGATAAACATCGTGTTTAATTTGATTAGATGGTTAAATTTAAAGGGTGATAAGGAAAATATACATGCTTCGTCTAGATTATTTACAAACTTGAAATATATTAAGGAATCAAGGATGGTTATATTTTAAAGGGTACAATATGAGGGGTTTAATAGTAAATAGGTTTTTAATTATATCATTAGGTATGTCAAAATGCGATATGTATGTTGACTAAATTAAGATTAATCTTAAATCTTATTAAGTAGGTAAAGACTGGAAAAACGCATATAGGTATGGAAAATTAGACTTAGGATTAAATTGAACTTTCTTTGCAGCAAAACTTTGAAAATTCTGAACTAGCAAAACATAAATTGGCATTTTTATATAAAGGCAGTCACACTAACAATGTTCTAAACAAATTAATGGGTTAATAAATATTCAATGAAATTTGAGAAATTTAAATTTCCTCCATCAATAAAACGTAGATAGAACATTCGGGAATGCGTATAAACATACGCGAATAAATTAATAAATCTGAATGAAAAATCTCGATAAACACACATAGAACCCGTTTCATTGATGCACCTTTTGTTAATCTATGGATTCAGTATTTGAAATAGTTAATGGGCATTTGGTATTTGATAATTATGATAATGTTTGTAGATACTAAAAAGTCGGCAGGTGAATGGAACCCACGCACGCCCACGCTAGTGTTTATGTTATAATCAATTCACTTATTACAAACACCGTTAGATACAATAAACCTTGTGTCGTAATTAGATAACCCTACAAGAAAAAAAGCGTAAGCCTAAAAAAAGTCTTTATGCTTTGATTTTAGGTTTGAGCTTTTTTAAGCTTGCATAATTTTCGATTTTTAATAATGATTAATTAACGGTACCTATATACCTATAATTGCTTGAGTTGGAGGGTTTTAAAAAAAACACATGGCATATATATTTTTTGGTTTTTATGGCATTCAATTTTCAAATGCTTTATAAATATAAATTTATAAAGGATAGAAAAAATAGTATTATAATAATCGTATTAATTATAAATTTATAACACATGGCATATATCTATTATTGACAACCTACCTATTATAATATCACTACATAAACTTTATATTTGTAATATAGCGTACTAGAATCAGCAAGTATCTATATAGGTATTATTTACATACCACATGGTTGTATTTTCCCGCCATTCGCAATCTACCTGATTGAAAACCTTCATATGAATTTTATTTATTATATTTTATATTTTATTAAAAGTATGATTTGGAAGGATAGGTTTTCTAAGATAAAAAAATAATAATCTAAGAAAACTTTCCAGGGAAAATCGGAAAATCTCAGAAAATACGACTTTGTTTCGTTTATACGCACGCAAAGATAACTAACTCTATCAAATAATATGATTATCTGTAAGTTAGTGAGCATTATAAAATTATTAATTAGGTATGCCCACTGCCCAGATTTATTTTGTGCCACATACCTATGTCATTGTATTTTCCAATTCTAATAAGAATATGTTTTCAAATTCTTATTGAATGAAGGAATGATAATTACGACTGAAAAAATGCACTAACCTATTTATTTTTGTTTATAAACGTTCCATTCTAAAACAAAATCCAATGACAACAAATTTTACTATTCAAAAAAACTCATGTCTACTTATGTTTTTCTCCATAAAAGCAAAACATAAAATACCACATTCATAAACATTAAATTTCTAAACGAAACACAATCCCAACATTTTCTTTTTTACGATTAAGAAATCACACTTCTATGCTTTTCCTTTATAAAAAAAACAAATAGCTGCATTCGAAAATAGAACAACAGTCATCAACCATAAAAATAAAAAAAAATTCGCAGGTGCAGTTCTTAAAAACGTTCATGAAAATTACAAGTGAAAACCACAATCTCGAGAAAGACAATAGCTGCAAGAAAACCAGACATACTTATTATTGTTCAGGTGGATATAATCTGTATACTTATTATGTATTATGTACCGGCTGGTATAAAAATTACTACTATAGTACTTACTAGCAATTACTAGCCTTCGACTGATAAGAGTGCGACGTTTGAGTTTTATGTGGAGTTTTTGGGTTTTTATGTACTTATCTACTGTTGCTGCGACGTTGGAGTTTTATGTAGAGTTTTTGGTTTTATGTATTTATCTACTGTTGCTGCGACGTTGGAGTTTTATGTAGAGTTTTTGGGTGTTTATGTATTTATCTACTGTAGCTGCGACGTTGGAGTTTTATGTAGAGTTTTTGGGTTTTTATGTATTTATCTACTGTAGCTGCGACGTTGGAGTTTTATGTAGAGTTTTTGGGTTTTTATGTATTTATCTACTGTTGCTGCGACGTTGGAGTTTTATGTAGAGTTTTTGGGTTTTTATGTATTTATCTACTGTTGCTGCGACGTTGGAGTTTTATGTATGATAAATTCTAATTGAAATAGTTTGTTGTTCACTTAGCTTTATAGTATTATTACGTGATGTAATTTATTGTGTTGTATAATAACGAATAGATAATTGAATTTCGTCATCGATATAAATCCAAAGCTAATTTGAGTTATATTTCACAAAACTTTTTAATCAGAAGTCATCAATGCTATATTCATCAAATTGATTGCAATGTTCCATATTAATAAAAACATTATTGGAAAGATATATCCACTTGAGTTAAATTTAAAACAAAAATTTTATTAGTTTTATCGAATATATAATTATATAATGTCATACTACACACTTAAATATCCTACGAGTATAATGGGTAAAAAAATCTTCAAGTAGAAACTAAATAAAAGTGCACCCTAATCAGCCGCATGTGTTTTACTCTACATTTTTATTTGCAACAATTATGTATGATCACGGTTTAACAGAAGTAGAAACCAATTGGAAATTAAAATCAGCATTTAAATACTTGTAATGATCGTGTCTACATCCATTACAACGAAAAACATGTTTCAATTGTGAAGCGAAGATTCATAGCCCTGTGCATAATAGTTAGCTGTTATTTTGTATAATGAGGGTTTTTAAACGACTCCTTTTAAAAACAGTATAACTTGAATTTAATTTCATTTTGTGGGAATAATAGAGTAGGCTCTCTACATTTTTCAGATATGTCTTAAAATTTATTATATACCTACCGAGTAGGTAGAAAAAATCCTGATTTTATTATATTTGTAACACGTTTAAGCATTTCAACCAAATTGTATAACAATTGATCATAAAATCGTAACGATATTTTAAATTAACGAATCGTTCATTTGATTTAAATGCTAGAAACATAAAGTTACTTATATAGGTATTAGAAACATCTAACGAAAATGTCTACATATATATATATATTTACCTATATTGTTATCATAAACAATAATAAAAACCATTTCAAAATTTCTTCTAACCTTAAAAAAAATAATTTAACAAATCTGTTTACTACTTAACAATTCCTTCACACAAGTACAATGGTATGGCCCCATGCCCCAAAAAATTTGTCACAATGGCCACGAGACATTTAATTATGTTATTGGAACCGTCTCAAATAATGTACGGAATTGCAAACCGGAACTAATGTGAATAGAGGTCAAATAACATGGGGTAGCCACCCTTATTGTTTAAATTACCACCCATTTACCAAATCTATTTGTAAATAATTAATTCGTGAAGCCTGTTGTCGTATGTAGTAAAATAAAAGTTCTTGGAAAGAGTGCGCCAAAATTCACCTAAATTTTCAACTCCGATAATTGGAAATCCGAAAATGTTCTTCCTTACGTTGATTGCATGAGATTTAGATTATGAAGGATGTATGTTTATCAATCAATATAGATTAAAATATGTAGCATTAAATGTAGGTATAGCCTTCACATTGATTTTCAATGAATGACATGAACTATAGATAAATGCCGAATTAGTGCATTCACATTATTGACGTACCCTAAATGTACAATACGTACCTAAACACCTTATTTTGTAATCTACTAAACATTTTATTCAATAGAACATGCAGATTAAGTCCTCCATCAAATCTAATTTGTCCTACATGTGTTGACCAAGCGTTATCGTCCCCTACACGGCCACGCTTCGAACCCAATTATACGATAACTGACTGTCATAATGGTCGGAAGTAAAGCGGAACAATATCATCAGGTAACAAAGGTCACACGCTAACCTTCCGTGCACTTGACACACGACGACCCCTGATATCAATATGTAAGGTTATGTTGAAGCGTGTCAGGTTAGGAACGTAGATACGTTCTCCGTGTGCCGTGTTTGCGAATTGTTAGTTCACGCAGGATAAATAAACAAGTAATTGTAAATGTGCAATGTATGTGGAAAATGAAGATGTTAAATGATCCAAATACATGCATATTGGTGTAGACTGTAGCCTTCGCTAGCGAAATAAAACTATGTACGTAATTGATCGTTGTCGTAATTACTCGACGCCAAGAAACTAGGGGTCTTTAAATATTTGCCATATAATTAAATAAATTGAGACTGATATTCCGCAAAATACGCTCGCTCGTATCACGTAAACTTAATAACATAGGGCATTATCTTGGACATCTCAGTAATAGCTTTCGCGTGTTCGCTTATCGACATGTCGAGTAATCGATTAACTTCAAGAAACGTCCATCAATGCATCGAGTCGCTATCATTAAGATAATATTAATTGGGCTCCACCGGTCTTCCGCGTCTCCAGCGAGATGAAAAAAGTGGGCACACGTGGTCACTACCGTTCATTTACGAACGCGAATTATGCGTAGTACGGCAGGTGGCAGGTGCGGCGATCATGGGAACTGGGGGTTGAGGCGAGTTCCCACGGGCGCGTCATTCAGTACGGCACACCTGCCCTCCTTAACGGGGATGCTACACACACGACTGCCACGCGAAGAGCCGCGATTAGAAGCGTAGTGTGCGCCCGTGCCGCGCCCGTGTGCGTGCGCGAGCGCTACGCGTGCGTACACACGCGACTTCTATGTGTGCGTGTACCTATATCATAGATTGAGAGCATAGGAAGGGTTGTTTACATTGATGTATGTTTTCATTTTTCTTCTGGACTATATATGGATGGAGTATACCTATAGATATCGAGTAGGTATATTAAATAAAGCTTTAAGATCGATAATTGCGCGTTTTCACAAACTATTTCGCAGGATATTCTAATTACATGTGCTATAATTTTTCAAATAGATAACATCGATGCATCTTGGAAATAAAATGTGTGCCATAAGGCAAATACCATAACAGTCGTTACTAAAAGGATACATTTATCAATCTAGCAGCTTCCAGCGACTAAGGTGTACTAGAAGACATTATCATAAATATCATAACTTTTCAATGAGTTCTTGTTTTATTACTGTAACACTTGTTAACGTCTCTTTACATATTTTATTATTTTACCAAAACTTTATTAAAGAAAATGCCCTATGATTTATGCATTACATAAACCTTAGAGATTACATTGTCTATTCCCACTATTATAGAGGCGACATAATCTGTGGCATTCCACAGCCCGCATATAGTATAGGAATGCATTGTTCACGTAGGACGCGTGGCCTGCGTACGCACTTACACGCGCGTGATTGTTTTGTTGAACCCCTCTTATTAATAACTGACACTAAACAGTCATGTGTTTTGTGTTATGAAGGGTTCTGAGAGTTATCTAGCGCTTATGAATCACTATCACATGGTGTTGGAGTGTTATAGTAAATATGTAAAACGTAGGATGCATAGATACTTCGATACAACATGAGTCATTTAGATAAAAAAAAAATAACAAGTTTTACTTTTTAAATTATTAATTTTTGATAAATGCTCCAAAGCTCTTCTTAAATGCGCTCTACTAAAAAACAAAATTTCAATTCCATATTCAAAAAGGAGTAGAAATAATTAATTTCAAAATACACCTCCCACTGTTAACTTATTCAAAATAATAATGGATTCATGCATCTCATAAATTGACAGCACGTAATAGCCCAAAGTATCAACAATGGATGAACGTGCATAACGCGTTCCACGCACACAAACACACCGCACCATAGAGCATAGACCATAGAGGAATAAAGTATTAACTATGACCATAAAGCATAGTTTGATACGTTACGTTCTGAATACAAAGTTCCATTTGTAACCCTATCCAATGTAGGGACGTGACAAAAAAGGTGAAGATTTTATTTTCTTTTTTCAAAAGACGATGCACGTGGTCGGGTTGTGGTCCAACGTTTTTTTTTATAATGAAAGTATTATGTGTAAAATTCTTCAGCGCTGAGTGTAGGGATCGGTTACGACCGCTTTCGATGTCAGTATCGATTTTAAAAATTGACTAGTGAAGTGGATCGTAATTACGAAATATTGGGATGAAAGTTGATATTACGAAATAATGAGAGGGCTTATGAGTTTGTCATTATAGAATATTAAATTTGAGAAATTTTCTTGGTAATGCTTTTTGACGGACTGAATGTGTAAAGTAACAAATCATAGTAGGTAAACTTTTTTCCAATGAAATATTAAACAACAATTCCCATGAAGAAAATTATATGCGAATCTATGTTAGAAAAAGTACTGAACTGAACTTAACATCAGTCATTACAACATCACACTTGATCACACTGGATCGGTATAATTTTAGCATTGACAGTTTTCAAATCAGAAAATAATGAGTCTAATAAGATGTGAGTTAAACTTCTTTTTGAAGTTATAGGTACCTCTTTTGGCGCGATGGAGAAAAATTATGAGAGTGAATTTTTACGATGCGCGCGCACACCGACACCTAAATTTAACATCATGAAGTTAGTTCTAGGTGGTATGAAAATTGATAACTATGTTCAAGTTGTATATTCAAGTATTTTTTCTATACACCAAAGAAGTATAACTTCTAACGCGTGTGTATACACACACTCTTTTTTTTGTCCTATTGACTAGGGTTATTTACTTGAAAGTTCTACTAAAAGCGTTACGATGGACCTTATAAAGTAAGTAATTACAGGCTCAATAAATATTTAAGACGATTGTGGTATTTTGAGAATTCATTTGAATATTTCCATTTTTGATAAGTTCAATTAAATAGAGCTTTTATCTAGCTGACTAAATTTTATAAAATTTTGTGTTCAAATCGGGTAGGCTTCAGAATCCAACATCCATTTTTCGTTCCCTCTGTCTCAGCAGAACAATCTTTACTGTGATAGCAAGTAAATTAATATAAAAACTGAAAGCTCTCATCAATAATTTTCTACCAATTAAATAGAATCTCTACAACTCTACATGTATTTTTTTCATCTAAGTATATTATTTTTAATGGTAAAGAAATTGAAAATTATCTTAATCAATGGGATCTTTAACTTTTGTAAGGAAAATATAAGTAGATACCTACGTCGCGTCGGTATATTTTAAAATTATACCTATAAAATTCATCTACATGATTTGTTTGTAAGAAGAAGTAGGTATATGTTCTATACGTAAATCACAGTGAATTGCATATTGCTACAATTCGCATAAATGTACCAATTGCACTGCAAACATTATTTCCGCATACATTAAACATTATAACAAAATAAATATCACTGTCCTGTTAAAGGCTCCAGTGTTTATTCAGATAGCCGATACCAGTGTTCACATAACTCATTGTATATCCTTAGTAAATCAGAGGAAATGATTTATCAGTACTTTATACGTGATTTGCGAGCGTTTCGATTTAATCGCAGGAAGCCCGCGCGGCCACTATGATCAATCTGCAGGAACTATCTATCCAGCTGCTAGGCTAAACCTGATTCATAACATAGTGTTTATTCTATAGACTTCCTTCGGTCGGAATGCTCATGCAAAATTATGCAACACATGCATCCGAGGGAAGTGTGCTGATAATAACGAAATATCCGATGAATAATAATAACTATAGAGAAACCTCACGGGACTCTACGCTTTGAATTTTAAACGGATGCATATTTAGATCTCAAATGTAAAACAAACACATCAAATCAATCTGACTGAATTAATGCTGGTAAGAACGTAAGAGTATTCCAAGTCCCGGCACGTCAAAGCCTCTATTCGTAGAAGTGCGTAAAAACCGGTCGAAAGGCGCGCGCTACTGCTCGCGTGCTGAGCGCGCGCCGCGCTCGTACCGGGACGCACGCGCGCGCGGCGCACGTCCCCCTATATAAACCGTGCCGCCCTTCCTGATTCAATCATTCCCTGCTCTCGCTCCGTGCAGTGCATATCGCTCCTGCTCTCGCACCCTGTAAATACGTAGACGTAGTTCGTTTTTAGTTACGTACTAAGTTAATATGTGTCTCGCTAAGGAAGAATCACAATCGCCGAAGAAGGAGGCTCAGTCGCCTCGTTCGCCTTGGATGAAGCTCTTAAATAGACAGGTAAGATTCTAAATATTACTGCTTTGTGTAGCAATCTATTTTAAAATCTTTATACAATTAGTAATAAACATTGAATATCAATCAAGTTAAATTTTTACCAAATCTAGAGATATATACAGTTATTTTAATCAGTTTTCTATTTTTGTTATAGGGCTCAAAGCCAAGGCTGCCACGAAAGGTGACTAGCTCTACGCGAGTGAATCTTAACAAGTGCTGGTCGAAATTGGGTGAACTAATCTCCAATGCGGCGCCACGCACTGACCTGCCATCGCATAAGACTGCTTATCTCGAGGAACCGGTAATAGTGCCGTTCTCTGAGTACTTCTATCCATTGGATCCGGTAAAACCGGTCACCGAAGACAACGACAATGCAGAAAATCAAAACATACTCAACTCCAACCGCTTCGAGCTCATCTCTGACGATTCAGAGATCAGTGACAACATGGCGAACGAAGTTCGGGAAATCTGCTACACGGCGACCAAGTCTAATTGTTTCGTATGTAAACTTTGCTATTAGTTGCTCCATCGGTCTTCCGTCTCTATCAGTTTTAATGTTTGGTACTAATGCAGTGAAAACAAAATCATGTCTTCCAACGTTAGATTAAGTGAGTGCTGCGTTAGCACGCCCGTGTCTTCCATTAGACTTAGTGACGAATTATGGCACCGTAGCATCATCCAATGCATGTGATTGTATTGTGTGATCTGTAGCGTAAGTGATAGAGTTATACGGATGATCTTATCGTGCCATAGTTCAAAGTAAATTAGTTGTTCGTTGTAATGTAACAGTAAATTGTCACATCAAGTTTTGGTAGACAGCTTTAATGCAAACTGCACTGTAATTATCTAGCACCTCTGAATCTTCTGTTTCAATTGTAACATCTATTTTTACTTCAATCCAACGTCTTCCATTAATTTTAAGTGATTATCTGTGATACGAAGTGTACGTGAAGCTTTAATTAGAATAAGTAAAGAAATATTATATTGTATACTTTATAGTGTAGTATCTAATGCAATAATTTGTCTTTAGTTTTATGCACTTTTAATATTTCTTAAGTTATGAAGTTAGCTTTAGCTTTTAAATTATTGCATTAGATACAATAGAAAAAATCTATATCGAAAGCTTTAATTAGTTTTAAGTTAGTTAAGGTCTCCATTATTATCTCTTAGTTTTTTCTTATTTTTTGTCAATTTTTTTAGAATTATCCTTAATCGTGTTAAGCTAAAATGGGCCGAATGTGCCAATCTTATTTTAAGGTTTGCTTTATTGGATTCTTTATTCTTGGTTTAATTTATAATTTTTAGGTTAATTATGACCATTATGTGCCTTTTTAGTGTGGTCTTTGCCTTTATGTATAAGTTAGTTTAAAATTATAAAATTGGTATAAAAGTAAGTCTTATTGTAAGTAGATCGTAAGTTTAGTTTATAAACCATTTTGTAGACTGATATTGGTAAGAACAAGACTTTCGTTTGATCTCTGTTTAATAAATATACTTTAATAAATATTTTCATCTTTCAATGAAATCCTTATAAGTCCTGAAATAAAATTTCATTTGATACTAATATTCTTTGAAATCACACACATTCATATTTGTAAGGATAAAAATAATCATGACATTGTGTTTGTTTTTAATAGGTCACTTAGTAAAACTTTATTGACCATAAGTATAACACCAACAATGAGAGTATGAATGCCATGGCAATGACTATTTTTTCATTTACAAATTAAAAGCAGTCGATTATATTCTCACAAAAATAAATACTATAGAGTAGGTAATGTTATCTAAAGGTGAATTATAATTTTACCAGTATCTGTAACTTTTACCTGAAATTGTAAGAAAATTAATGAATTAATTTTTTTTTATTTTGATTACGATAATAAAATATAAGATAATAAAATATTTATTTGACATTTTTGTTGGAAGATGTCAAATAAATATTTCCTAAGCATTCTGAGACTACAACTCAAGTTTAGATTGACATATTTTAATTAACGACTCACATAAATATGAAGCATTCTAGATTTATGTTTAATGAATGAATACAGAATACCCTCGTTATACAACCCACAAATATATATAAACTTGATGACTCAGCTATATTATGATCTTATCATATCAATGTATGGTCCTACATTCAGGTATCTCTATAGAATAAGATACGATCATAAGCAGATTGGACCTATAGTACCTAATGTCATGATATATTAAAGTTCTTTATTTGTAGCGTTGTTTAATTATCTTAATAAAGATTTTTCAATTAATTCTGTAGATACTTATTCATGTTTATCATTCATATCTGAAGAACATGATAACCTTATTGTTAAAAGATATTTCTCTTGAATTAAATTCTACATAATGCCAATCTAAAAACTAGCCTAAATAATAAGAAATATGAATGAATAAAGTTTGAATCATCGAATCGCTTGAACCACTGACCTAATGACTCAGCTCAATTCGACTTAGCATAGATTGAAAATTAATTACTTAGCTTTCGATTCGATTAGTTTATAAATACGCCAATCTTATGATTTATATGCTAACTGTATAAAGAAACATATCTTATTTACATGATCTATTTGGATCATTGAAATGGATACATATAGCACGGATAAAAAATGATATGATCTTGTTGAATAATTTTGCTCTACGGTTTTCTATACCACCAGTTCAATTTTTTGGTTTATCATACTGTAATGTTTTCCAGTCTCAGTCATTGCTCTACTATATTATATTGTTTGATAATTTGGTATGAATGTAGATTATTTAGTACCTACTCATAACACAGTTTTGATAATTACTATGGCGTTAATTTCATTATTATCGTGTGTAATTAAAACCAGTTTTAGCCGGTATTTTGCTCATATTACAATTTACAAGTATAATTTTGCGCGGGAAACCTCTCTCTACGTAATCTATACATATAATAAATCTGTAGAAGGGTCAATTCTGTACATTGAAAATATTGAAAAAATAACTAGCAGGGACTGTTACTGGATCGATACCAAACCCAAATATGTGATTAAAAAAATTTTTGTCTGTCTGTCTGTCTGTCTGTCTGTCTGTCTGTCTGTCTGTATGTGAAGACATCACGTGAAAACTACCGGTTCGATTTCGATGAAACTTGGTATAATTATACCTTATTATCCTGGGCGTAAAATAGGATACTTTTTATCCTGGAAAAATACGTAGAAAAAAATTAATCTCAATTTTTCAGTTATCCATAGACGTTGTTCTGTAGTAGGTACCGCGAACACACGTTGCGTATTATTATAGACCTAGCCGTATCTGGGTCCAATAGATATTTATAAGATGTCATTGTCCGAGTTACTCAAAATGGAGAAATAAACCATCCACGCAAAGACCAACATCCGCGCGGACGGAGTCGCGGGCGGAAGCTAGTTATATAATAAAAGTGCAGTGAAGACTGAAGACTGAATTAGCTTATTTTCAATAACGGTGCATAGGTGCTAGAACTACATATAAACTCATTCTATAACAGTGATTGTACATTATATTACTATGGCTCTATTTTTTTTCAAGTTACATGTCCAGTCATTTTAGGGGTTGACCTAGAAAAATTGAGACCCCTGATTTTCAAACTTGCGACATCCAATTATATGTGAATTTTGAGAACAGTTTTAGGATGCCAGAATACAAGTTTTTACATTGTCATATACCTACTGGGCATCTCAATTTTCCGACATTTGCACGTAATTTGGTCTAAAATGACTGCACTACATAAACTTTTTGATTGTTGATATTTGTCCTTAAACATATAGGAGGATTAAAAGAAACTTATTGACATTATCGTAACATAAATAAACGTTAATAATAAACGTTATTTATTATCGTAACAGGTCAGCTCTACACGTCATGGTAATTTCTTACTAGACACAACGTAAGTATACATTTTATTAATGTTAACATCTATACAGACTAATTAAGTGATAGGATTAAATCTTATCTTCTTGTCGTTAATAATAATTAAGGTCTTATAAATCTATAGTAGGTATACTACCTTATAAACGGGTGGTAGAGCCTTTATTTTCACATGAAGTAAACTTTATAGCTTAAATTGATTGATGTGTGTATACTTACGTAATAATGAAATAATATTACAAACTCGAAATTTAATTAAATAAAAATAAATAATAAAATAAATCTTTATTTCACCTTTTGATTGTAGGTACAATACTGAATATTAGGCTCTGGCTCTCTAGCTAGGCATAGCCTGTGTTAAGAGAGCCAGTCTCTTCCCTTTAAATAATACGAATGTTTTACTATCTAATTAAATATCGAGATGGTATAAGTTTATTCGTATCTACTATATAATTGAACAACATACCTTAACACTATGACGTCGACCATTACAATAAATCTACAATATACTATTCATAGAACACTATCCTATGATAAATAAAAAATAATGGATATCGTCGATACGTGTCAAACGGCGTACATACGTGACATTACACAAAAGTGTTGGATGTCCATTTATAAGGTATAATAAAACGCGGGCAAACGTTTAAGAATGATAAATCGGCGGAGTTTGTAAGCGATTCGTTCCGTACCGCATTCGGACACAAAAGTACGACACCATAGAACTTCGCCTTTACCTTACGAGTTCCAAATCGCAGGATACAGTAATAAGGCACCGTGAAATCGCGGCGCTGTGACGAATCGCAGAAAAATTTCGGTTTTTCGGTTATTTCTTAGGGATTTGCACGGGCTTTCTTCAGCGATTTGATACGCTGAACGGGTGTCAGTATTACAAACACATGTCTTTGATTCTATATTGTATTTCTATACATCGATCTGCGACGGCTTTTAGATTTCGCGACAGATTTCACGCCGCAAACGCGTTACATTAATGTTGACTTACCTTCGTCACAGCTGCTAACTATTTAGTGGCTTGTCTTGTAGAAATTATGATTTTTCTGACAGTTATTTATGTGTACAGATTAGCTAAGTCACAATTCCAAAAATAAATAGTTGACCATACAAATATATAGCACATAACATTCGTTAAATGATCGTCTATTAAAGATCTAATCTTTCCTTGTATACAATTAATGCCGTATAATTATGTGCAATTAGGGTTTATGGCCAACGTAGTATTTGATGTTACTCATCAGCCTATTAGTCTAAGACTTTTTTGGAGTTTTTTTCTTTATAGAGGCTATTAAATCCTCAAACAGGATTGAGGAAAAATGTTGTTATGGGATAAAAAAGAACTGTCAGTTGCTGACTAACGCTCTTTCTACGAAACGAAATAATGTACATATAAGTAGGTACCTACTCAATCAACATAAATATTTATTAAGGCATGCAACAACAATTTTTAAAGCACTTTTGATTCATAAACCTAGGTAATAAAACAATAAGGTACCTAAAGTATGTAATAGACGAAGTCATATTGAATTGATTTTAAATTATAGATTTGGGTTGGACTATAATGGTTTCATGCTGCACAGACTCGATATTTATTTATTAATTTATTTTAGCTTCTCTTTCGTTACTCTTTTTATAAAAAAATATTTTATATTCCGGAAAAAGTTTGTGCTGCTAATAAATTTATTTTATTTATTTGCTTAATATTTATAAATACCAAATGACAGAAATAAATTAATGTAACAATAATCTAATCCTTAACAAAAATGAAACAACCATCCATATATGTAGTAATTTTTCAAATATGCAGGAGAGGCTTTAAATTTTATCTGAAAATATACCTTAAATACATGTAAATAGAAGTCAATATGTATAAATTAAACTTAAGCTTTCCGTATAAAGAAATTTATAAGAAAATTAAAATATTTAGATCGCTACGCCGTAGCATCATTCGGTGTCTACGAAATGTTTTTCTAAACAGATATCCTATAATTTAAATGCCTGTTATATACTTTCATACGTATTAATTATCCATAATACCTTTTATCTTAAATGTGTACATAATATCTTTTATCTTATATTGCTATTGAAACGACTTGTTTATATATAATATAGAATATAATACCTATATGAATGCTCATCGTAATAGCAGTGGTGGCTCAGTGGTGAGACCTCGGACTTCGAATCGATAAGTCCGTGGTTCGAGACCAGGCGAGCGTGCAGAAAATAAATTGATTTTTCAATTCATCTGCGCATGTTGTAACATCACCACTGCTCGAACGGTGAAGGAAAACATCGTGAGGAAACCGACATGTCGAAGAATTAAAAAGTTCGACGACATGTGTCATCCGCCAACACGCACTTGGCCAGCGTGGTGGATTATGGCCTGTACCCTCATAGGAGGCCCGTGTCCCAGCAGTGGGAACGTATATGGGCTGATGATGATGATGAATGCTCATCATAGTTTAGTTAATTGTTTTATTTAATTCTTATGATAAAAATACATAAGTAGGTATCTATTAAGCAATACATATATATAAGCTGTACATTGTGTAGTAGTATTACTAAGTTTTTGTAACCTTTTAATGTTGTGAGAACCAAATAAAGACCATGTTATTTTTTTTTTTTTATTAAGCAATCAAATTGTTTATAGGAATTCCAAACTTTGGCATATTACGGATAAATGTTTTGTATGTGTTCAGTAACATTCAGTGTCTAGTTTTTGTAGTAAGCATTCTATTTTATTTATTACTAGGTTTCCGCCCGCGGCTTCTCCCGCGCAGTCAAAGAAAAACCCGCATAGTTTCCGTTCCCGTGGGATTTCCGGGATTGCGTCATTTTCCCGGTATAAAATTAAGTAGCCTATATCCTTTCTCCGGTATCAAATTATCTCCATACCAAATTTCATGAAAATTGGTTGGTTCAGTAGTTTAGGCGTGATTGAGTAATAGACAGACAGACAGAGTAACTTTGGCATTTATAATATTAATAGTATGGATAAAAAGCAAATTCGTATACGTATTTAATAGGCACTGTAAATAGACAAGAAACAAAATAAACTAGAATAGCCCATAGGTATAACCTATAACAACATTTTAATTTTAAATATGACTTCTACATTTTTGATCATAATAGTAGAATATATTAAAACAAGTTATTACTCAAAATCATCTTATTATTCTAATTAAACAATAATAAGTATTACTTATTTAATTAACTCATAATTACGATAATAATAAAAAGTGAAAAAACTAAAACCCAACTACGACAATAACCCGCACTGAAAAAGTATAAAACAAGATTTCAGAATACTGAACTGAACAAAGTTGCTAATGTAGTTGCAAATAAATGGACACAGTAGACTCTAACAAGATGCCTTCGTTGTAAATTGACAATAATGTCATACAATACTATTCTGAAGTATGCAATATTCCACTATGTAGAGATAAATTTTCATGTTTGGAAAACCGCAGTCACACGTTGTCAAAGTGCTACGGTAGATAGGTATATGTAACGTGTGACTACGCCTTTCCAAACATGAAAATTTATCTCTACATAGTGGAATATTGCATACTTCAGAATAGTATTGTATGACATTATTGTCAATTTACAACGAAGGCATCTTGTTAGAGTCTACTGTGTCCATTTATTTGCAACTACATTAGCAACTTTGTTCAGTTCAGTATTCTGAAATCTTGTTTTATACTTTTTCAGTGCGGGTTATTGTCGTAGTTTGGTTTTAGTTATTTCACTTTTTATTATTTGTACTATTTTGGTGTTAAAGTGTATTTGGGGCGCATAATATTAACAAAAGTTAAATTGATGAACTAATAAAGAAGCTATGGACGAAAATATGTGAATTATATGCAATCAGCTCATGAATACAGGTAAAGTCACGAGCAAATGCTAGTAATATATATATATATTGAAAATGTACAAGTAAAGCGCTTTCAAATGATACCAAACACGGGATATTTATCTTAACTTTATTTTTTTACTCTGTATGTTTTGTCCGCTAGAGGGCGCCACATTAGATTTTGTGAAAACCCCATGTAGCCTATAACCAGCGGACAATTAAGACGCTTCTAATGATATGTCATTTGTCTAATTCTGATAAGTAGTTTAGAAGTTACGAGGGAACAGATAAACATACATACATACATACATACATACATACATACATACATACATAGCCTGTCAAAATCATAACCCTCCTTTTGCTTTGCCGTAGTCGGGTAATAATACGTACTTAAGCTAAATCATTCTAAATAAAAACACGTGGCCCTCACAATACATTTAACTATAGCCAGCAGTATTGTGATATTTCTGAAGATGTTTTTACAATACCAATTTAAGTTCTGTTTGAGGTGCCGCCTCTGTCGGCGCTTTGAATGCTACTTAAAGTGACAATTGGGAACTTTGGGAAGTACCGGGCGAAATGTACATTCCTAGAATTTGAGGCATTTGTGGGCTTGTCTAGCTCGTGCCTTAACTAGGCTAGGATTACACATTGTTTTAATAATAATAGAATAATATAGAAAACACTTATATAGTGAAAGTTCGTTAAGGGAGCTTCTATGTTTGTGCGTAATAGTGTTTTTACAAAGAGTTAAATGCTCCTTTTATAAACTTGTACAAATTCGTATGTGTTAGTATAGCAAAAGCAAAACGATTGTATGATCGTAAATTGATAATATTAGGTAAATTACCTATATATAATAGGTATCTCTCATATATAGGATTACTTACTTTATATTTGTTTCCTTATGTATACAGGAAACTATACAATTATGGTTAATTTTCCGCCCGCGGAGCGCCCGCGCAGTCAAAGAAAAACCCGCATAGTTCCCGTTCCCGTGGGATTTCCGGGATTGCGTCATTTTTCCGGGATAAAAAGTAGCCTATGTCCTTTCTCGGGTATCAAAATATCTCCATACCAAATTTCATGACAATTAGTTCAGTAGCTTAGGCGTGATTGAGTAACAGACAGACAGACAGAGTTACTTTCGCATTTATAATATTAGTATGGATTTTATATTCGTCACGTAAAACCATGAAGTGTTTGAAACTTAAACATGTCAAAATAATCACCAAGGTTTCGATCGTTTTATCTAACAGAATCTAAACACCGGCCACCCGCAGTTTTTATCAAAGCGAAACCGTCAAATATTCAAATCCAAAAACCTGTGAAAATCAACAGAGTGCGCTTGTTAAAATTCACAGCTCTATACTGCTTTGTGCAAAACAACACCCCGTAAAACACGGATGAGAATCAGCCTTAATGTTGCTGCTACACGATTATTTATCTAAGAATTCGAGTATGCGCAAACCATTCTAAGGTAGTAAGGTACCTACCAGTTTGATCAAACTACATGCGACGTCAAGCAAAATAGATCGTGTATCTGCACTCTTATAATTTCATCAAAACAGACCTTCCATTTACAAACTTCTATACGCATGTACATGAATTTAACGAACAAATATAACTTTTAACTCCATGAGATAAGGTTCTAAATAAGAAACTATAACTTTTCAGTGATCGTATAGTTTTGTGGAAGCTTCACGCTTCACTATTTCGTCAACAAGAGGTGATAGCTAAAAGTGTTATTAACCGTCACCTAATTTTTTATTCTTTTGTGGGCACAAATAAGGTTTTCACGCTCGTTGGCCGTGTAAAAATTAACTTGTTAATGTTGCTTAGTGTGTGTCATGTAACAATAGAATGAGGCTCTATTTAATCTCCTATCTTTAGAAGATATAAAGTAAATAACGTATTATGATAATGACATTATATTATCGGTCCTTAAAGTAATTTGAAAAGGTATCCTTATACAATCTCATCTAAATATAATCATTCATAACGTTACCAGAACCACTTGAAGAAAACCCAAAGATTGTAATCCATATTAAAATTGACGTAGTTAAAAATGTTTCGATTAACCTACGTCCATTATATAATCCCTTCGAAATACATTTTTAACCGAGAAATATTTTTAAAGAATTAGCCAAAGATTATAATTCATGATAATATGGCGTATCTCGTTAAAAATGTATCAATTCTCATAAAAATTTAAATACTACCAATGTCGAACTTTCATCCTTTTAACGTAGACAACGTACAGACAACTAGCTAAACAATGCCCATTCAATTGTTTACATCTGAACAAATGCAGTAACGACACTCGAAACACAACAGGCTTTCCGTTTTAAAATGCTAATCTTTTCGCACTCAACCATTGTAGGAAGAGTGCCATAAACTTGAACCTGTTACTTTTTACAGCCTTTAAGTGACCACTTTACTATTGTGAGGGAAATTTTTAAGATTTTACACTTTAAGTGGAAAGGAAACCGCTAAAAGCATTTAATTGGGTGTTTTGTAACACTTGCTTACTTCCGAGTGTTGGTGACCATGATTTTGAGGTTTTGGAAAGTATAGGATATGAGGAATTAATAATTTATTTATGTTGTAATTGATCAATGGAATACTTTTTAAATATAATATCATTGCTTACTTGAAGTTTTTAAATAGATTATTATATTATATTTGCATAATGTATATTCGTGAAAGTTGCATCGTCGGAATTATATATTTATATTAAATAATGTATTTAAATTTAGATGTACAGATTTTCTCTATTATCACAAGTAGGCAATTAATGTATTTACTAACAACATTTGTGTCTGACTATCTTATATTTTTATGCATTGTTAGTAGATAGGTATCGTAAGTTTTTGCAAGTTAAGTAAGAACGAACTTTCATCGTTCATTCATAGCACTGTCCATTTAAAATTACTTTATCACTTCACAAAACAAAAGAATAAAACTGGATTAAAAGTTACACAATAATGGTGACTCTACGCAACTATTCTCCACTTGTCACAATCAGCAAAGGAAGCCCCATTAGTGGCAAATCACAAACACGTGACGTTAAAATATTCGGCGATAAAAACGTTCGTTAGTGCTCTTTTTTTTATTTTTCATAAAAATACATTTATTTCTGCACGTGTAGCAACCTTGCGGTGTCGAATTGCGGCGAAATAACCGTTTTTTGGACGGAAGCTGCAGATTTTTTGATGTTGACAAAAAGGACATTTTTGACAGTTACGTGGTTGCGTGCGTCGCATTCGTTTTGGATACAGGAGGTTAAAAAAACACGCACAAAAAGAGGTAATGGTGCATTAGTTAAATAATTAGGCAGATAACGTAATAGTTTAATTACTTCATGCTTTTTATAACTGATCATTTTTGTCACAGAAAGTTTATCGTTTCTTAAACTATCTTAAATTTCAATATGTAATAATACCTAACACATATATCCCAAAAATCCCAAAATCATCACAAGAAACACGTAATTCGAAACTGAGCAAAAAACCTCGGTCATTTCGCAAACAAATGGTAAAACGCGAATCAAAAAAGTCCAACCCAAAACCGTATTCGGTTAGGACGTCCTTATCTTATTTTACAAAATCTTTTTACGTAACATAATGCCGACTGGCCGAAATCGTAAAAAAAAGAAAAAAATCAAGCGAAAAAATTTAATTGTATCTTCGCGAAATTTCGGTTAAAATAGCTCTGGGCTACAGGAAATGACTGTGCGGCAAAAAAGCTCAATAGAAGCCTACAAAACGTCTCAGATTTGATGGATCGGCCTAACACAATCATTCGATACGACACGGCTAAGATGGCCTTAAAGTGCCCCTTAAAAATACGGATATCTTTCAATTTATGGCCCTTTATTGATAAGACTTTTCTCGACGCATTAATGCAAAATCAACCTTAGCAGCTTTTATTAGCATTGGATTTTCATTGTGACGAATACATATAAAATTATAGTCTAAATCAAACTTTATATCGTTACATTAAGGATGATTTTCGTTAAGACAAGATTGTAATTTTAATAAGAGTAACCAAACACGAACACGTGTTTGTAGGCCACTAGAGTGCCATTTAAGTTTGTTTACGAGACGCTACATGAAACCAACCCTTATAACAATTACTGATAAGCATGGAGGTGTAAAAACTATTATAATAGAATTTTATGCTTAGATGTAGTTTGTTACCTGTAAATCAGAAGCAAGTAGGTAAATATATATAGATATTGATGTAGGTAAAAACCTACTTTATTTATTATGGGCACCAAATTTAAGCTGATGAAAAAATGAAGTTAATTTATGTCATCAATTTACTTCTCGTAGGTACATGTATTATAATTTCCAATGTAAAATTAAATCAATTTTTATCTTCATAGTACCTATCTAATCCCAAAAAAATTATACGTTTTTTTTTGTACAATTTTATCAGAATTAATTGTCAGACTCCTATTTACAACATAAATCGTATAATATAATAAAAATATATAAATTCAGTAGTGCACAAAAAAGCGGTAACTTTGAAAAAAATCACATTTATCGGTAACCTAAGGCTATTCATGTTCCTATTCCATCATCTTTAAAAACTTTTGAAGACGCACACAAAAAGATTTTAAAAAAGTGGGCGTTATTTTTACTGTCATTTCAATGCATTTTATAATGACGGGCCGCATCGCTCGCGCCGGCCTATTATTGAAAAGAAAAAAAAAATTCCCGCTTAAACTTTTTGAAAAGAAGCGTAGCCTTTGCGAATCTGGGCAATAAATTCCTTTTGATTGAATTTCGGACTCACGCTGCGCCATAGGGGCTCATTATAGTCTCGATAATTTCGCGTTTTTTCTTATTTCAACGGACTTTTTATGTTTCCTTAGTTTTCGGACGTGGATAGTATGAAATCGGATAATCGGATGAGTGCATTTTTGGTTCATCAATTTGCTGTGCATTCTAGCTAATACCAAATAAAATTAGGTAAAAAAAACATACCTATTGTATTCTAATTTCTATATCGTGATAGTTAATAATCGATACAAATGCAATATTGCATGATTAATGATAATAATCATTAGGTAATTTAATTCACTCAATGTTGTATGTTGCTTGCTGATTTGTGGTAGATTTTTTGTTTCCATTTAATTAAATATGTTTAGTTAAAATTATTAAAAGCCAATGAAACAAGGCGACGACCATGATACCTATAAAACATGATTATTGACCCACACAGATTAATTATCATCATATTGTGAATAACAAGAATATTACATAATTATCCTACATCGATCGAAAAACACTTCTAAAAGATATACATAATATGTGAAATAGGAACATACAAATTTTATCACAAAAAATCTGTTGCGCATTCCAAAAACCGTGTCTAAAACTTCCGCGATTCTCAAGGATTTCAGCTCGAACGAATTCATGAATGAACGTCTGCGCAATTATGCGCCGCTCAATGAGACTATCTAAGGCTTCTTTCCGATCACAAAAGAGTCCGCATTTCCTTATTATCTCCTTGCTATTGTATAACTCATTGAGCACCCGATTTGATATGCCAGAGATAGGAATCGAGTATTTTCAATACCTGTTCAATTGTATACGACACTTAACAGTTAACAGCCTTTTGAGGTGATCTTGTTACGCTCATTATGTGGATTGTGCAATATTTTATTACGCACTACATGGTGTTTTATGTCGAGTAAAGCGAACAATAATACTTCTTTTTGTTAAGTGCATCAATAAGTACCTATGTATGTACAATTGTACATACATCGAATCAGAGAGCTTTACAGTGATTTTGTTGCTTTTTACATATTTTCCATTAGATATTTTTATTTTTTCTTACGGATAAATGCTAAATTTATTGTGAAATAAGTATAACTGTATGTTCACCTTTAAATAATGGACATTATTTCTGGTCAATTTAAATTCTATGACCATTATTGAATAATACCTATTACAGTCGACACCCTTTTCATTCGAATAACCTGCTTTAGAAATAACCTCAAACCTTCAAAAATCTGTAAATCATGAGAACTATGATAAAATAACTTCCAATGTTATTTTAAGCGATACCATTCAAAAAGTCATTCCGCAACAATGCGACATCCAATAATTCTTGCACACATTAAACACACTTTATTTATTTACTAAACATCGAAATCTGACAAATCTTATATAAACAGAGCCAAAATTCATGGATGTTTGTCAAGTGAGGCCTTCACGCAACTGCCTCCGCGGGTTTACAAAGAAAACAACCCAAGTTTTAACCAAAACAAATATGTAACTTGCGCTTGAGAATTGTGCCTTACGGTCAAGTTATTTATGTAAAGTATAGTTATTAGGTACTATAGCGAAATACAATGATAATTGCATAAGACCTACTTGAATGTCTATCAATTCTGTGTCAATACTTCGGATCAGAGCAAGAAAATAGACACTGGCAAGAATATAAAGTTGAAGCTACAATAAATTAGTTATCTAGATATCCATTTAAAAATACCGTATCCGATTAACCCACTGTGGTAAATCGATATCGATCTGTTCCTTTCCAATCTCTACCTAAATTGACATTCCTACTTGTTTAATATTTTCCACTACATGACCAAGTTTTTATATCAATTCTAATCTAAAGACACTACGTCACTACGTAACTACACTAATCTAAAGACACTACACACTACGAAAGTCTCATTCCAAATTACATAATAAGATCACAACATAACCATAATTCAATTACCGTCCTAAGGGCCCATTCACAGCGCACGTGTTGAGGCTAACCCTACGCTGCGGGTCGCCAGGCACCGTCACAATGGTGTCAGAGGATTCGCTAGGTGTGACGTGACAATAGCTCAGTGTGAAGTGTAAGTATTCGGATCAATTAAACCGGGAACCCGCATGGAGCGCTTGTAAGACGTTTCTTAGCGCAAATATTTTGCTTGGATTCCATTTTATTCTATAGGTACCTACGTATTTTATTTTATATTCTAAATTTTAATAGGATAAGTAACTGACAATGGTTTGGAATCAATCTCGCTGTTTATATAAAATGCTGTGAAATTTATTAACTATATCTGTAAAACCTTCACCAAATTGAAAATACATAGGTATTATATATACTAATTGAGCAAGCTTATTTTATTACTTACCTTTAGGAGCAATCAAATCTATACAAATATTATAAAGAGGAAAGGTTTGATTTTTTGTTTGTTTGTTTGTTTGTATGAATTGAATAGGCTCCGAAACTACTTGGCAGATTTGAAAAATTCTTTCACCATTCGAAAGCTACATTATCCACGAGTAACATAGGCTAGGTTTTATCCCTGAAATCCCACGGGAACGGGAACTATGCGGGTTTTTCTTTGAAAACGCGGGCGAAGCCGCGGGCGGAAAGCTAGTTTATTATACATTAAATACATCGTAGCTTTTTAATGTACAAATTTAATTCTGTGTAAAATACCTACTTCACTTTTAATCCCCTGATTGTTTTAAAAAAAATCGATGTATTGGGTCTCTGTGATGTTAGAATTTTAAAACATCATCCAAATAAACCCCGCTTGATACAATGAAAGGACCTCCAATAAAAATAAACACATAAAAGTAACATTCTTGCATATAAAACAACCTCAAACCAACCAAAAAGCAAAACACAATCAATATTAACTACGTCCTACGCTACGACTAATCTAATATTTATTAAAGCATTAAGTCACGTTATTAGGTGAGCTTAACAAGTTTTCGACAAAAAATCTAAATCTCCTTATCAAATGTTTGTTCAAAAACCAATCTTATTCTATTGAATCAGAATCTACATTGGTCTGGTGTAAGTGTGGTCGACCTACCTCAACAATTCGTAAAATAAACCGGGTTATCTATACAGGATGTAACCAGCAGTTAAGTTGACTTATATCTTCCTTGTAAGCCACTATTGAATTGTTGACCGAGTGCGTCAGGCGATTTTAGGCGTATTTGCATTTTACAAATGTAGAGTTTAAAAGACAGAGCTTTGGCGTGCTAAAATAAGTAGATTAGTTATTGAATTATCACAAAAAAATATCTATGTTATCTTACGCATTTATACCACATTATGTTAGGAAATATTTATATATTTATAATATTTTTTGTTGTAATTAAAATTTAATTAAGTTTTGAGATAATATCTGAGAAGCCACTCACTCACTCTACATCACTGTCTTCTTAATTAAAAAAGCTTGTTGCTTGACTTGATAAGATTTACACATAAAATAATTAGTTTAAAAATAAAATATTAGTTAACACGTATATTATAATCTGCTATCTATTACCTAACAAAATTAGCTTCTTAATAATTATTAATATTTAAGCTCACAAACTTAGTTATGTTTACACATAGATTACACAAACCTACTATCCTTCCTAGTGATAATTGCAACTCTAAGAAAAGCTTGTTAAAATAAAAATGAAAAATGCAGTAGGTATCTAAGTGCCAGGATTATTTGTGAAAATGAAATAAAAACTAAAACGAGTTGCGCGAGTTCTACTCAATTAACAGCTCGATTGTTATTGCAGACTGCTGTTATTGTTCTTGCAGTTTGTGCTAACCAATTTTAACGAAGTAGGTAGGTATTCATAATAATAATTAGTGTAAAAAGCCAAAGCTCTATATTGCTTCCTCAAATAGTGACGTAATTTTGCATTAACATTTTTTCAAATTTCCTAAAAGCGAGAATTTATATTGTGTCAAACTTAACGATTTCGTCGTTGAAAATGGTTTCATTTAAGAGCACACGTCAAACGCATTAATTATAACACATTGTATGGAACAATAGTGTATTGAGGGTTGAGTGAAATTTACTATGGCATACGTAGTATATTATTATTAGTCTGTGCTATGGCGATGTAAAAAAATAAAATTGCGTGCTGGGCTGTCAATGGATTGAAATAAAATAAATTGTGGTGGTCGAGCCTCCCGCGGTGGCCGCCGTGAACGTGCAAACATGCTCGCCTCTGCTTGTTACTATTTTGTTAGGCGGGATTGTAGCATGCGAAAGTTATACGACTATTCTGGTATGAGAGTCGCGCGACTTTTCTTCAGTTAAAATAGTTAAAATAATTTTAAGAACTTTACATAGGTTTTTTTCATGATATGAAATTAAATGATGGACAAAACGAACACAACAATATTTGAAATGAACGATTGAGTTCGTTCATAGTTCATAGGACATAACGAACAAAAATAGTAAGAATTTAATAAATAAACTGCTGCGTCGCACGTCGATACAGCACCCTAACATTATCCGCATGACTCGCACAACTAACTGTCCCTGACCATTGTTTCCTTCATTCGTAGAGCAAATATTGAGGCAGGCTCATTCAAATCGTTTGCAAACACTACTGGGTGGCGGCTAACAATGCGTTTCCACGAAACTCCGTGACAACACTTCAAATATAGTGATTATACTCTAATTGTCTACACACCTGGACTTGTATTTAGATTTTAGCGCGAACATCGTCTTTAGCAAGTGCCAGTCTAATTGATGGCCACTCATTGTACTTGTCATTTCGCATCTGTGTTTGTTTTTTTAAGCACTTCTTGTGAACATTTAACTACAACAAAGATCACGTGTGTTCACACTGCAGCTTGCAGAGCTTTTCTTGACCCATACTTAGAGCGGCCGTACACGGGCAGGTCGATCAGTTAACGGCTGAGCCACATACACGGACTGCTCGAGCGGTCGGTCGTTGACAGCTCGAGCTGTCCCTACATACCGCGCGGTTGACGGCTAGAAGCGGTCGCGACTGCTCGAGCGGTCCGTGTACGGCAGTGAATGAATGTCCATAGTTTACCGCACGGTCGCGGCTTTAAGCTGTCGGTCTCAACTGCTTGAAGCGGTCCGTGTACGGCCGCCCTTAGAGTCAACACTAATCCCAAATAACCTATGAGGTTTTTAGAGTCCCGAAGGTTCGAGAGATTCTATCACAAGCTGTTGTTTTATGTAAGTATCGGACCACAGAACATTATATTATGTTCTGTGCCCGCCACCATAGTCATCAACATAATAATTACCTTATGATAGTCATAAAGCTAGATCTAAAACTCTTTCATCATTTTCCTTCTTATGAATGTTGAATACTTATAAAACGATGTTAAGTAGTTGTGATTAAATTAATGTTTATTTGTTTTATTTTATTCAACTAAATATTGTGAAATTCATCCAATGATCTAAAATACATTTGAAGAAAAATCACTTGCCACGTATAAAGCATTAAAACGAATACCTACATCGAAGATGCATCTCACATAGAAATTAAAACATGGGATACTGTTTCAATTTATAGTGTAGGTAAGTATTAATTTATGTCAATACTAGTTATGCCCCACCGATAAAGCCACGGTTAAACTTAAAACCCCGGAAAATGGTAAGCTGTCAAAAATAGGTCTTCAACTATTTATAACAAACAATTGTTTTATAGCGGAAGCTATATTAGGTATAGATAGGTATTATAAGATATATTAAAAAATATATGAGCTTATTATCTTTTAAGACAAACAAGCTTATAGTAAATATACTTATTAAATTTTAAAGAGATAACATAATTTAGGGCAAAATATTTAAATCTTTTAACAATTTGGTACGTGCACACTTCGGCTGTACGACCACTAAATCTGTCATCGTTGAAATAAGATAAAAATTAAAAATTATGAAAAAATAATCTGCAAGATAACATTTTGAGTTGAGTGTTTGTTTAAATGTATTAACAATGTTTGAACTCCGTGACCTCGTGTCGATTATGTATAATATGTGCATTATGTTTGTAACCTTTTGCACTCATGTTTTGGTAAAATAGAGATTCATATAGACTCTTTCAGGGTTTTAATATTTTTATAGTACCATACGTAGTAATATTGTATTAATATGACTTTAACTTAAAACTTAAAGATATACAGAACGTGGTAAATATATTTTTAGGGTAGAGAATAGGTAATAAATAAATTATTATTTGATAATTTTATTACCTATACTAAAATTTAAGAAATAATAATATTATCGATAACCTTCTCCTTTTTTTTTGAAGTCGGTTAAAAATGTAAGGTTATCTAATAGCTACACGTCATTCTCATATTAATTTTTCAATCAAATCAACAATGATACCCTAAAAGCAAGTCTCGCACACAATAATTTAACGAAATAAATATAAATTCATACATAATATTTGTTGCCTCTAGCACAATAAACACAAACCTCTTGTATGTCATTCAGAATATCGACTTATAGTTACGAGGAAGATGTCTTTTGTGATCTCCAAATCTCAACAATGACAATGGACGATACCTTTTGGCCAATGTTTGGTTAGCTGCGCGAGTATTGTAGTAGAAATCAATTTACGATAATTGTCATTTATTATGAAATAAATATGATGCTTTATATCGAATCTTTTGTGGACCGTGCCTCCGAAACTTCCCTTTCAATTTTGTTCACTCGCCGTAAATAATTTTTATATTTTGCAAAGGAAATCGTCGGAGCGTACGAATGGTATGGCATTTGACAATAATTATAAGAAAGGAGTTCATACCTTAGAGGATATTAGGCGGAACGTATTATATGATGTCAAGGAATGTTATCTTAGCTTGTAAGCAGATGTTAGACATGAAATCTACAAGATCATGGTGTAAACTGATTTTATGTAGGTAAGTAAAACCTTTTCATAAAGTCACATATAATATAATATATCTAACGAAGGATTTATTCAAGATGTATGATGTATGTTAACTTCAGATGGTAGAAATATAACTTTACAGGATCTTAAGATTACAATTATTTGATAACACTTAAATATTTGCAACTCATGATGAACGTCATAACTACCATCGCATTATCACACATCGCATTGCATCGTGACTAAAGAGGCTCCATTTCAAAAATAAACACTGGATAATAGAAATCATATTATAGATATCAAGTTTTACTCATATTATTAAGTATAATGTGTTTAACAATTACCTATAGATCTATCACTATCCAGACTATCTATCACTATCTATCTAGACTTCGGACTGTCAATCAATCAAAAAAACATTAAGTAGAGCAACCGATCTTGCAACATTATTTCTATATTACAATGATTACCATATTCATTATAGTTTCAGTTTAATATTATCAGCATGTGATAAATAGCAGCCGGATTTATGGCATTCCCAGCAAGCACATAACTTGTATATTAACCAAAAATATATACAGAATTATGACTTGAAGTTATATTAATTATTTAAATCGTCACTATCCAAATATAAGTACTTTATAAAGGCATTTGCTTCATCAAATAATGCTAACTGTTATATAATGGTTACCAAAAAATTGTTACAATGTCAAAAATCTTAAATAAACGTAGGATAATTCTAAATTACAGCTTCTAAAACAGCTTTCAAACTTATAGTAAGACTATTATCTTATATTGGTAATTTTAATAACGTTACGCTCTAAATAAGCATAAATAAATTATTTTATAGTGCCTTTGAACGTATATTGGTTTTTTAAAGAATAAAAGCTTTATAATAGTCCATTATTGTGTTAATTTGTTGCTAATCCTATATTAACATTGACTTTATAACAATTAATGCGTTTGCTCCGTTTTCTTTCAAATTTATTCATCTCTACAGTATATAGCTATATATTGATCGAAATAAAAGTATTGTTAGAACTATGAGTATTAATAACATCGTAATTTGAATTTGGTTAATGGATAAAAAGGCTTTGAATAAAACTAAACAACAGGCGGATTCAAATGAAAACTTAAAAAGGAGTATACTAATTTTATTAATAATAATTGTAGTAAACAAAAAAAGCTTCTTCATCGGCATCTTCATATTATGTTGGGAAACGCTTTACTTTGCAGGGCATGTTGGTTCTGAAAAGAACAAGCAAGTTGGTTTTTTAAATGGCTTAATTAAAAATCTTGGCTTATTTATTTTATACCAAGTAATTACGGTTCCCTGATAAGCTCGATAAAATCAGTCACTAATTATAACATATTTCCGAAGTGCTGTCATATGGCTGAACATAATAAGTGTCTTGTATTACACTATTATACGAGCTCTAATTTTTGTGACGAGCCATATTAAAATTAACAGCACTATTATGCTATCGTCAAATGCCTAAAGCTTTAATTTCATTTGTCGCCATTTGCTTTCCTTTTCCTATCTTACAAAAATAATACAAGTTACTAAGATCTGACTAGAAAGGGAATGAAATCATTTGTATTTTGTACCAATACCTTTATAAGGTACTTTAATTGTTAAAACTATTGCTATAATCTAAATTTTGTGATATTTGTTTAAAATAGGTTATATTTTATAAAAAAAATATATACTAATAAAGTATATTAGCGAGGGCGCGTGTATTCTTTCTCAATAACATGTATATTTCACCCGACAAACTGATGCGCGCAGCTAATTTCACTCAAAACATTCAGAAATACAGGCGGTACTTACCCATCATTCAATATTAATTTTCACATTTAAATATTTCAAGTCCACATAACGTTGCACGATCAAAAACAGATCAATATATTTTTAAAATCATAAGATTTTCTTTTTTACAAAGGAATTACAACAGTTAGCATTGTTATGAAATTTTAATAACAGATTGTAATTTTAAAAGCTATATAATAACTGTAATGAAGTCGCAAAAAATGCCATTTGTTTATTCATGTGCTCATAACTGACTTAATTAATGATTTAATACGATGATTATAATGCTATTAAATTGCCTTTGTATAGCTCAACGCTGTCTAAAGGGGGGGCCCAAATTTTACTTATAAGAGTCGTATAAAAGAAATACAGCCGATATACGATTTGGTTATAATGCTTTGTACATGAACTCGTGCTATCATAAGTTTGTTATAATGGTGTTTTGTGCTTGCTGGGTTCTCCGTAAAAAAATAAGATCCGCGGATCTCCCTACACGACCTTGCAGTAATTTGCGGCATTTATAAATTTATAAATACAAAACTATTTTAATAATATCTTCACGACATTGAAAGTGATCTGAATTGATGATAATATTATTCTTAATTAAGACGATATTCTCAGAAAAATCAACAAATAACAAGTTAATAGGTAAATATTGTTGAATGGAGTTATTTACAAAACGATACGTGATAAGTAAGAAACCGAATTATATAATAAAACAACGAATGATTAACAATATATTATTATGTCATAATATTTTATAATGGGTAGGTACATTTAGTTTCATTATATCATCAAGTAAAATATAAAAATAAAATATGTATTCAATTTATCAGTATTGTTAAAAAAAGCATTTTCTTAATTCCCGCCAAAGTATGGCGATGTTCTAACTTAATAAATATTAGGTTGGAACATCGAAAACAGATTATACACAGTTTAATTCTTTGTTATAGACCTTTAAATCGTTATTCCTCTTGCAACAACAATATAAAATAATAAATTATGGATATTATTATCCGAATGAATGGGCGAACGCGTTAAACGCCTTTTAAAACGAATTTGTCTCCATTTTAAACGCTAAAGGGTCCATTAAACGTTCTTTTGTGCTATTAATAGTCAGATAGTATACAGAGTGTTCCCGTATTGCAAAATTAAAGATAATGGTTCATATTATGTAAATAAAAAATTTAGTTTGAAGTGAAATTTTAAACTTTTACATTCACAAAACAAGTGAGTACCTGCTTTATTTAATTTTTATACTTTTTTTAATTATAATTAATTAATTTTTAGATTTAAATTTGCACTTATCACCGATTCTCATCATGAACATTCTCACCTACACTATAAAATATACGTACTTTAAAATAATAAGCAGGAAAACAAAACAAAATATGTTCAAAAGAAACACACTGTATAACCATCGTTTAGCGAACGACAGATACAACAAAGAAATTAATGTCATCAATAAGTATGTAGAAAATCTTTAGCGATATATCGTTCGGTTGAGTGCATCTTTTTAAGTGATATTTAGCGTAAATTTCATCTGACTTTAATATTGTATAACGAGACTATTATATTATTCTAAAAGTATTATAAAGTTCTTTAAAGATAGCTGATAGGTTTTAATTACTGCGTATTGTACATTTTACAGATGTTTTTCTTTTGTAAAGTCTGTCGTTTAAGAGGATTTTTAGTCAGTCTATATTTACGAGAGTCATTATATTCCAGCAGGCAACTGCAAACCTATTTATGATAATTGGTGCCAAATGAGGTATCATTAGAAGTGTCGTATATTCCAATAGAACAACTTCAATAAAAAGTTTAAATGGGCAATTTTAATTGAGGACTTTTTGAGCTTGCTCCTTGCAACGTAAAAATATGTGGTTGTAGGTAATGTTAGCCGTGCTTGATTTTGAATAAGGTCTATATTTAGATCAACTAATTCAAAATAAGAGCATACATCAAAGGTATGCTTAATTATCATCTATGGACGGTGTTTCGCTAATTACTAAAATGAGAAAATATTGATTATTGACAAAAAATTGCCGAATATATCACATAATTGCATGGTAATCTATTTTAAGTATTTTTTTCTTACATAGGTAAACATTGTGTATACAGATGTTCTACATCGTAATGTTCTACTAATCTCATATTCTGTCAACACAGCGGGACACCATTCACAACATGCAAGACTATAGCCATAAACAGAGGTACACAAAAAGTGACAGTTCTCAAAGTACTAGCTCAATTTTCCCGCGCATTTCTGAGCACAATACTTTCTTATCTGATGATCTAACTTATCAAAGGACGTTATCGGTTCATCTCGACGGCCGTAATCCAGACGAATGGACAATAGTTTGTACACGACACGTGAGGGTCTGGCAATTGGTCTATTGGACCGTTTATTTGTTGCTGTTAAATAGCGCACACTTGGGTTACACACGAAAATGTTTTGTCGAAACCTATATAATGGTATGGGTGTTTGTTAGAGAGGTGGAAAATCAGTAAGCGAAATAGGGAAATTGTTTCATTGTTCGATTTTTCGAATCATGTTAAATCAATTCTCTTGCATGTATTATTAAACAATACGTAGCATTTTATTTTCAATGAGTTTAAATATTGGACGTAGGAAGGTGCTTTAATGACTCTACCAAGATATGTAGATTGTAGAGCCATTTCATATGTAACCCAATTTTGTATAAAAATTGTTGCAGTTTCTTTAGTATGTTATGTTATTTATTAAAAAATGCCTTCATCATTTTTCTAGATTAATTAATATTAATGCAATTGTTGTACCTGTGTGTGAAAATTCTCCAAAAAATTAAGTCTACGAATAACAGTCTCTCGTCATCTGACCAACAACAGTTATAGCCATAATAAAACAGGCAAACATTTTCATCCAGTATTCTGAGAAACCATATCTTGACCAAAGTCATACAAAGAATCTAACCAAATGTGTTACGAGGCGTGTCCCGTTTCTGGTATGAAAAGCTTCAAGTTCAAGGCGTGATGAGGCGGAGTTGGGGGTAAGACTCTAACAAGTTCCCAGAATTAAAGCAATTTGTTTGATTAATTATATAGGCGGACGTTTTAAGTGCTACACCGAAATGTATGTGTCATCGAGTTTAACGTACGTTCGTAAGCTGAATAATACTTGATGACACTTGACAATGAATTACATGAAAAATTATCAAATATTTTTCATACTGCATATTTTTCGTCTGCGTCTTTGCTCGTAATAAGAGAACTGTTTTTAACCGACTTCAAAAAAAAGGAGGAGGTTATCAATTCGGCCGGTATATTATTTTTTTTTTTTTTTTATGTATGTACACCGATTACTCCGAGGTTTCTGAACCGATTTACGTGATTCTTTTTTTGTTCGATGCGGGATGGTGTCGAATTGGTCCCATAAAAATTTTATTCGGATAGGCCCAGTAGTTTTTATTTTATGAGCATTTTTGTCTGTACGTATTTGTAAATTTTGCAAGTGCAAGTTTGAAGTCGGTTGTTTTTAACGAAAGAAAGAAAGAAAGAAGAAAGAAAATTTCAATTTTCAAATAGTTACAAAATCCTTTCTTTTATGAAAGATATTTCATACGATGAAAAATATTTCATATTATCTTTGAGTTGAACGATTTTCTTATTAAGGAATTCGTGAATTTTTCAATGAAAAAAAATGTTGCGAAGAATAGGCGTGTTACGCTCATTAATTACTCTAGAAATCCAATATTTATCAAACTATTACGAGATTGGTTTGTTTAAAAATATAATGAGTTCATGTTTCTTTAACAACCCGCGCGAAGCTTTGGGCGGGAAACAGAACTGGGCGGAACATTCGAGATTCAAAATCCATTAATTCTTACTTTTGGATAATTATCTTATGCAGGTGCTATATTGTGTATAACATGTAATTATGAGCATGGCGGTATATTTTTACGAAAATTTTAATTGCCGTGCAAATTAAAATTGATATAATAAATATTGGTAAAACTTTTATTGGTTCTTTTTTAGTATTGAGCTTTCGTAATTAATCATAATAATTGATGATTTTAAATTCTTGTTTTAAGTTAAATATTGGTTCTTGGTTAATATAGGTACCTACCTAATTAGGTTCTTGTATCATTATTTTTCAACTAATGAAACGATTCTTCATGACTTCATGTAAAGCCTGGTATAGGTGACAATTAATAATCCATACTAATATTATAAATGCGAAAGTAACTCTGTCTGTCTGTCTGTTACTTAATCACGCCTAAACTACTGAACCAATTTGCATGAAATTCGGTATGGAGATATTTTGATACCCGAGAAAGGACATAGGCTACCTTTTATTGCAAAATATGTACCACGAGAGAAGCCGGGGCGGACCACTAGTACCTACCTAATATAATGAAAAAAAGAATAATAGGTATATCCCTTACTTCACTGTCACTTCACATATCAAAAAGTAAAATTAAATATTTGTATTATCTGTTCTTAGCTCCTCAAGCTACTGAATAAACTTCAGTAAAATCCGTAAACAAATTACAATATCATAATTACATTTCTTAGGGCCTTTAGAACCAGCAAATATTGGAAATAGAATTAATGCATTAGTTTCCAACAATAAGCTCTGAACAATATAAAAACTGCGATCACAATGGCCCCTATTTATCGTTACTCATATTATAAATGTGTAAACCATTTAAATATCGTAGTATCAATAGAATGTTTCTTTATGTTATGGTGAACCGACTTGGCCGTGATGTTTCACGCACATTTTATTTTTCAATACAATGATTGTTCTATAATACTGTTTCAATTGAAAAGCAACTCTAAAATGAAGGTAATGAAGTTCTATATTTGATAACAAATTGTTATTCTCCTTCCAACATCTGGTATTTTGAAAAAGAGCCATAGTTCTCTAAAAATAGAGTCGTAATTCTGTTGCAGTCGTATTCGCAAAAGAGGCTTTCATAATGCAGCTAAACTTATACGCATTGTCGATAATCATTGAAGCAAACACTTGTTATTTTAAGAGATCATCCATCCTTAAGGCTTTGCATTGAGTTCCGTACAAAGAGGTGTATAATGTATTATTTATAAGGCACACTTGGAAGGCATACTCTTTGTGAAGTATACGAAATACGACACAAGTAAATTGTCCCATATCATCAATCAGAGGAATTTCTATACAATTGGCGGGCAATATTGTTACGGTTTTACGGAAGTTTTTCATAAATATGTGCATATTGTTGTCGTTTCTGTAATTGTAGAAGTTTTATTACATTAATGTTTACGTGGAATATGGAATATAAATTTATAATTATTGAAACAATGTTTCTTATTAGCTATTTGTACTAGGTAAGTATATTAACAGAACATCTGTATCTGAAAATGTTTAAAGATTGCATTGAAAAAAATACTTATCGGTGTTTCTATATTAATTATAAATAATAAATCGCACTGCAATTTCATTTGGTCAAAGGTTATGATTTCCTCCTATAGGTACATATTCGTATATACTCGCATAAAAACTGTTCCATTTACAAATAAATTTTAACCTCCTTATTAGACTATTTATTAAAAAGGTTGTCACGGAATCACAAAAAAGGTATCTTACGAAAAAATGACTCACAATAGGGTCGCTAATCTGACGGGCCCACGATTTCTTTGTACGAGGAAAAAAATAGAATTCTATAACTTAGTAACCATTAAATAAATTCCCCTTCATAAAAAAAGGATTGACGACCAACCAACCACTTTTAAATATTTGTGCATATGGCTTCCGGCTATTTGGAGTGGGTTATGCTAAAAAATGCTAAAAAGACCCTTTTTTGTTCCAGCCGAAATGTATAAAATTTGATTTATGATTGATACTTTATGTGGAAATACATAATGGCCTGTCCTCTGAATAATACAATATTAAGCTAAAAATATTACATCCTTGAAGGCAATTTAGTTGCTGGGGCTAAAGAATATATTATAGTGCCTTGGCTTTCCTTAAGAGTCTGAGATTAAAGGCATTGTAATCCATGTAGAACGAAAGCCGTCAAGAGGTTTATGTTTTTATTAAGTTGCACGATTTTATTCATAGCAAGGCTTTTATAAAATTCTTTTTGACCCGGTAAACTTCATTCCCATTTACTCAAGTACTAATAAATAGGTTATACTATCGCAAATTCATAAAATACCTTGTTGCATTGTGATAAAGAATTTCAACCTGTGCAATATTTGTTAGTTCAATATTCATTCCTTTCACGGTATTTTAAAACATCAAATACTATAACACTAAAATCCCATTCCTTAGTACCTACTTACTCATAAAATAAGCATTGCGAGCACTTACTAATTATGAGAATAGAAACAAATATTAGTCACACAGGTATAATATAATGTCGCGTGCTCCCGAGAAAACCCAGGTAGCTTGTAGCGTGTTATTTATTTTTATAATTATTGTAAAAAGCAGCATCCGTTGCATTTTATTTAAATATTCATTTCGCACATGCATAGTAATGGTACATTTTTTTTTTATACCTAGTAGATAACTAGTCGCCTATTACCTACCTATTTGAGATCCGAGTAAATAGTAGGTACTTATCTAAATGTGTTGACTGAAGAAAGATTTTTAAAGGTAAAAAGATTATACGTTATAATTGATCTTATTTCTTATTCTCTTATACAATATACATTATTGATTCAAATTCATATATATATTTATTTGCTCGTATATGGTCATTATGGGTGTTATACAATATTTTTTCTCGCATATAGGTACTGCCATTTTAAATGGCGTGCAAAAAAAATGTTGTAAAACACCCATAATGAAACGGTTGAAACATTCAATTAATACAGTCAAATTATAATAAACAATTACAAAAATTACACATTAAATTACAATTATGTATATTAATTAAGATGATTTTTTACAATGTCGGTTGAAGTGTCTAATTTAGGAAATTGTTTTAATTTTACATTTACCTACATCTTCACAAATCCATCTTACATTTGCAATATCCGCCCGTTCGCAGTCAAAGGTACTATTGTTCTCTATATCACACATTGTTCTTATACACGTTCAATGAGTTACAACTACAGATTTAATCAATGCTAAGCCTCTCGCACAAGTCCATTGTCCCATTGAACAAGTCGAGTTTTAAAAGAGCACGAATTTCGGTAACCGTACAAAACTAAATAGGAAGCGAAACTAATAGAAACATAACAAAGCGCGCTTATTTGCAGCCCCATTGAAAACCTAAGACCATGAAACAGAAACAGTCCTATTGAGGGCCACGTAGGCTCCGTCAAAGGATGCGAACAATCCATTGAAGGAGCATAAAATTTACAAGAACCTAACATTGCAATGCACCCTTGTATTGTGCCGAAAGATCCCGTAAGCTGTAAAAACAATCTATAAACGTTCATAAAGGTTTAACGTGGTTTCAAACGTAATCCTTTTGAAAGTGCGCCGGCGCGATCTTTATTTTCAAAACAGTAGAAAATCCTTTTTCGATATCAATTTGCCGCTTGGATTGCTTTTTAGTTCCTTTTATTAGCGCCTTGTGTGTTTTTTTACACAACTCAAAAGAATTGGCACCTTTTTTAGATGGGCGGTGGAGGAAGCCGGCACCATAAAAACAGAAATCTTTAAAAAGTTTCGTTATAGCTGTATACATACGCTGATCTATAACGATACATACCGGGATATCAAAGAATCAAATATTATAATAAATGCAAAAAAACCAAATAGGTACTTAATCAATGTTTCATTGAAGTCCCAACAACTATATGCATGTAGTAGGTACAGTGCAGTGTATGCACACTTGCACCTACTTCAAATTAACCAAAAAGAATCCTAGGTATTTGACTACTTATATTAAATCTACAAATCCTAAATACGGCTTAGATACTAAATTGATTAGCCAAATTTATACACATATATATAAGAGTTCCATTTGAATTATCGGTACATTTATATGACGAAATCAAAAGCTTCAAAAAGATCGGCACATACACAGAAAACTCAATAAATTTAACAGCTAAACACATAACTGTCTGACACGATTTCCCCGCAAAAAAATGTACAACGGAATGCACAATCCGACCACGCCTACAAGTGCATTCAGTTAGGAACAATTCGATGCATCTTCTCCTATCCTATATTTGGTATTTCGCATCTGGTCTTCCACAATGAATTTCCTGTTCGGATTACAAGATACGGATCTTATATCGCCTGGGGACATAGACTTCTTTATAACATCGCGAATTCAATTCGCAATTGAGATTGATTTTAGCTTTACGCCCAGCGCCCGTATTTTATAAATAAGGCGTTATGTATTGTGAAATGATAATGCGTGCGAGATAATGATTTGTGAATGGAATACGCTGTTTGAATGGAAATGAACTATGTTATGTAATGTATTTCTATGTATATCATAAATTATTTATAGAACTATCAGTATACCTATCATTTTATAGCTCATGTGAAATATCTATGTATGAATTAGTCTACAGAAATTAAAAAGCTATTGTGATCTCATGTAGGTACCTAGTATCCATTCTGATCATCACGTAATATACTAATCCGATACGATATATGACTTGATCAAATATATACTCACATCTACTTCTAATGATATTTAATTAAATACCGACAAAAAAGGTTTTAAAGAAAATTATTACGACACCAAAATCATTTAACGAATAAATATTAACGTTAAACTAATGATAAAGGAATACACATGTGGCGCGAACACTCAAGCCGAAAGTTCACAGTCTAATTATGAAAAATAAGACATACTTTACAGTTCACATGTTCTCATTTAACACGTGCTGTCGATTTTTTTCTCGAACATTCCTGTAAATATTAATTCTGGAATTGGAAAAAACACTAATTGCTTTTTGCTCGTCAAATGTTTTTGCGTCGGTTCATAGGTCCGTCTGTATCAGTAAATGTGCGTTTTGTCAGAGAAAAGTGTCAAATTACGTGGCACGAGATGAAAGATAACGCTAGGGTTGACAATTTGTTTAAGTATACATTTTCTTAGGGGAGATGCGTAAATAATGTCTATTTAGATTGGCCATGATTAAGAATAATACCTACCTGGTAAATTTTAAAAATAATAGTACATAATATTATATACCTAAAGGAAATTAGAACGAGTTTTAATAAAATCAAGATAGATCATTTTCAAAACAAAATTACCTGAATAATTAATTAAAATATTATATGTATGTTAGTCTATAAGGTATTTATTCTATGGGTCTGTACAATTTATTATCTGTTACCTGAAATAAATGTTATAAAAAATAAATAAATTAACTGTCTTAAATAAGTCAAACAAACACACTAAATCATAGTTATATAGATCCTTTTTTTCTACAAAATATACGCACGGATATCGCCTTTTTATTATATCCCTAACAGATAACCATCAATTTATTAAAATAAAAGCATGAGTTAATAAATTAATATTAAATGACAGCCCTGCGCCATAACTGCGTTTGTTTTTTGCGCATCTATTTTTAGTTTTTCGTAAAGATTTCGCTTTGAGATAATAAACTCTACATTATTTTTATCATATTAAGTCGACTTAAGTCTTTACTGTAAACGGAACCTTACACAATCCAGATAAGGTTTAAAATGTAAAACATGGAAGATGTGCTTAAGACGTTTTGTTCCGTGGTATATGCAATGGGTAACTAAACGGAAAGGAGCGGCAGATAAAACGCCGACAAGTTGTAGAAATATTTCCAAAATATTTGTAAGGGAAGCCGCGTTGGGCCCAAGTGTGCCCTCCTATTCGTTTGTTCGCATACAAATGAAATACCGATTTTTTTCTTATAATGCTTGACACATGACAGCTATGTAGGCAAAGGAAGTTAATAGGTGGGCTTCTTAATGAAGTTATGGATAATTTATATAAGAGACTAGCTGTACCCCGCGGTTTTACCAGCATTGCTCCGCTCCTGTTGGTCTTAGCGTGATGATATAAATTATGTATATTATTAGTATTATATAATTCCTCGGGCTTTAATTTTTTTTTAAATGGGCTATCTAACACCGAAATAATTTTTCAAATCTGACCAGTAGTTCTTGAGGTTAGCGCATTCAAACAAACAAACAAACTCTTCAGCTTTATAATATATAAGTTTAATTAATTAAATACTAGTCTGTAACTCTTCAATTCCCATGTCTAAGTTAATAGCAATTTTGCATTTCTCTTTTACTGAAATAGTTTAAATACATCTAGCGAAGACAAAAACAGAGAACAAATAAAAATACTACCCCCCATTTTTTTTTATGAGGGTGTCACCTCCAGGTGACACGGCATATTTTCAGTGCTGTAGTGAAGATGCTATTAGTTATTTTTATCATAAAATATATTTATATTATAGATAAAACATTCATTTACTATATATAATAAGAAAAAAAACAATACTTACTGTCGGGACATTTTTATATCACTTTACACTTCAAGGAATCACACAAACTCTGACTACCTCAAATACGCGTGAAACAACTAAACAAATTTGATATATAGCATATAGTTAGCTTTGCCAGAAAAAAAACATGGATATTTCAACTAATAAGCTTTGATACAAACATGGTAGAATTCAAAAATAAATTGTCATGTGATAGAAAAAAAATATTAAACTACTGTCACCTACAGGTGACACTGGGAATTGACGGGTATACGTTGTATATAATTGAAATGGAAAGTTTAAATATAGGAAGTTTTGAAAGTTGTGTCTGAGATAATTACCGCGTAAAAGTTATTTGAAGGTTACAATTTGGGTACAAAATTAAACCAATTACATTTTAAAAACATTTTTAGCATACTTACTGTTTCCGTTGGACTTCCGTCATGCTTTTACTATTAAAATATCACAGAAATAATTTTAAAACATTTTTTACATTCATATTCATCCACGACATTATCGTAGCCTGGGTCACTGTGGTCAATAAATATATGTAACACTAGCTTCCGCCCGCGACTCCGTCCGCGCGGAAAAATAAGAAAAATTAATATTTATTTTTTTTCTACATGTTATTTTTCCGGGATAAAAAGTATCCTATTTTATGCCCAGGATAATAAGGTATAATTATACCAAGTTTCATCGAAATCGAACCGTTAGTTTTCACGTGATGCCTTCACATACAGACAGACAGACAGATAGACAGACAGACGGACAGACAGACAGACAAAAAGTTTTTTAATCACATATTTGGGTTTGGTATCGATCCAGTAACACCCCCTGCTATTTATTTTTTCAATATTTTCAATGTACAGAATTGACCCTTCTACAGATTTATTATATGTATAAATATTATAATGTGTAACTAAGTTCACATATATTTTTTCCAAAGACGCGATTTTGCAAAATAAACCGCCAACTGTTTTGCAAACTGCGTAAGCGTTTTACATAAATATTAAGTCCAACAATAAAAACCATACAGTGACGATAAAGAAAATTAATTCAGGCGTAAATACATTATTCTACAGAATAACATTGAATCGCATACAATTGTAACTCTATACTTACCGGTAGAGATGGTGTCTGCGAGATAAGCCCGGATTTAAGATCGCCTTTGGACAATGCATTGCTTCACGTGCTGTTTATGACTTATGTTGTATAACTTAAAAGTAGTAAAGAAAATTGTATAAAAATTTGAAATATCAGGAAAATTTTTCAACAAATTATTGTAATGAGATTTAATTAAGTGCGTTAAAACATACACTTAACCTCCAAATTAAAACCTTAGTTATGATTATCATTTGAAATTAAATTACATTATTACCTACAAGTTTAGTATTTCAACAATTAGATACTATTAAATACAAAACTGTAAATGCAATGTAAATAATGTAGAGAGTATAAAAAATCTTCACTGTGAGTCCTATTTGTAAATAGTGGATTTCTATCACACATTTTTCTCACATAATGGGTAATATAGGCCGTAAAAACATAAACTCAAGAATAAATACATAAGTCTCTTCTTGTTTAGTAAACAATAGGAAATAATATGACATTGCAAATAGTACAGCGACCGGAGCATATTATAACGAAGTTACACAACAAATAAATACGTATCTGCAATCTATAATCTTTGAATAATACAAAATATTATGTCGTCATTGTGACCCAAGATGTTCGATAAACATGTTCCAGCAAAATATTTGATAAAAATCATGATAATCCCGTTTTAAAAGGAAGTATTGGCGTCAAGTGTAGCGTGACAGGATTATGATTTTGTGCAAATGTGCTGCACAATAGGTTTTATTATAACATATTGTGCGACGGATGACTGGATGTTTGCGCAAATATTATGTTATCTTGCATCTTTTGAGGAACTTACCGTGTCGCCGACCGAATTATCTATGAAATACGTGAGTATGTGTGTTTATAAAAAAATTTGCTTGGTACGTTATGGAAATTACTTTTTTGCAAATATTTATAATATACCTACATTAAATAGGTAGATACAAAGAATATATTATATAGTTCTTTAATTAAATGTTTTAGCGTTAAATATAATGCACATACAACACAGTGCAACCCTTAGGCCATAGTGACGAATAAATAGAGACGAGCCATCTACGATTATGTCAATTTCAAAATCATTGCTGCCAACTTTGCAAAAAACAACCAACACATACTATAATAGAATATAACAACAACGATATATTCATAAAATAACAATTTTCAAGGGATCAACGCCTCACATAAAGTACTACTTAAAACAATACAAAAATTCCCAAAGCAAATACATTACAATATTTAAAGACTCAAACACCTCATACCTTGAAAAGTATCAAGATATCCCTAAATGGCTAATGTGATCAAACCAAACCAACATTTCACAAGATAAGTTATAGACAAACCATCTGATAAGCGATTGTATCAGTCACCCATCAGTTAGTCCTGTAACTAACACCACGGAGATGCATCGATAAGGACACACAATTTATTATACTTAAAAGATTTTGAGGATTATTGCAGCTATATAGTTTATTTGGTGCGGTGATTAAAATAAGTTGACCACCGGCATTGGTAGAGTGTGGTAATAAAACATTATATATATATATTTAGAGACGACGAACAAGACGACTGAATAAAAAAGAACATTAAAAGTTATTTTTAAAATACTGCAATATGGTATTTTATAGTAGATACTAATATAAAATGTACCTGATAAAATAAGAAAGTGCGTAAATTTTACTAAATAATAAAAGTTTGCTTGTAACAACCACAAGGTATACTGAAAAAAAATCTACATATTGTGTTATGTTGTAAATGAAACATTAATTTTGCTAACAATATACCAAGGCATTAAACACATTTAAAATTCCATCATATTGATGTACTTTTATTAACAGTCAACTCAAATATACCTAAATAGTTTTAAAATTGCTCTATGAACTTAAAACTAATTTAACACACAGAATATCAATCATCTCATTTAGTTAACGTTTATTTTAATCTCTATCCAAATTGGAAAACAAAAATAGGAGGATCACGCTAGGGACTGGAGTAATTAAATTAAAATTAAGCAACTAAATAAACATATCCGTCAACTAAAAGTTGTTTTCGAGTTTCAAACGAAGACGTGATGATACACGATGCGTTTCAAATTAGCTTGACGACAGAAAATTTAAACTGTAAGGAATAATTACTTGAGGTAACGATAACATTATGTAATAGGATAATAATAGGATAGGTATACGTGTTTTTCTTGAGGTTGGAATATTATTTTAATTTGTGAAAGAAAATAACTAACCAATTGATATGAAATTCAGAGTGAGACCTGAATCTTGAGACGAAGGTAATATAAACGTAAGTGGGTACCTAAGTCTAAATGTAAAAACTTCATTATAATTCATAATAATTTTTTATTGTTTTAAAAAAAATACTACAGCTACTAGGCTAGGAAAATTATTAAAAAGAAGGGATTTTTTGGTAAACTCTGTAATATATTTCCGATATTAATTCATTTGTTTCCTATGTATCAACGTAACATATATTTTTATGTAACAACATAACATCAAACAAATACACAAAAAAACAACGTTCAAAAAACTCAATATGGTTCATTCGTAAAAAAAGCTTTGAAAGGCACAAACAGAAACAAATGGTCATGTATCGGAACACGTGCTGATGTCGTGATAACATTTCTGAAGTCATGACGGAATGTGACTTGCGTTTGTCAAAGTTTTTCTAAAGTTTTCCTAAAAAGGTCTGCGCGATCGGTTCGTGTTATTAATTAATGTCAATGAAGATTACATATTAACATATTGTGTTATTTATATATTTATTTTTGAAGTGAAACTTCTTTATCGGGGTTGAAAAAATTTAGTGTAACATTTTTTCGTTACGCGTGACATTTTTCCGTTACGCGCCATCTTTTTCTTATCCCTACCATGCGTGATTCGACGTATTTCTGTAAAGTTGCATATAGTAAATTATTTTTTAAAAAATAAGGTCATAAAGAAGTTTCACTTCTAACGTGTGTACACTAGTACACGCACACGTTTTTTTTTATTATGTTCAATATATTCCTTATCTATAGGTACGTTATAACTAAGGCCTAAGTAAAATATATTTTTTTTTATTATGTGGCTCTGCAAAATCCAAAAAATATTTTTTTGCTATAGATACACATAGCAAGACCGAAATCGTTAAAATTTTTAACGTTAAAATCTTTACAAAATAACTTTTTAAAATCATACCAATTGCTATGTAAAACCGACTTCTTTATTACACAAGTGATAACTGCGTTATAAAAACAACCGACTTCAAACTTGTACTTGCAAAAATGCCCATAAAATAAAAACTACTGGGCCTATCCGAATAAAATTTTTATGGGACCAATTCGACACCATCCCGCATCTAACAAAAAAAAATCACGTAAATCGGTTCAGAAACCTCGGAGTAATCGGTGTACATACATAAAAAAAAACATACCGGCCGAATTGATAACCTCCTCCTTTTTTTGAAGTCGGTTAAAAAGTTAATGAGATACATTTACACTATATACGTATAGGTATAACTTTTCTAAACGTCACGTAAAGCGTTACAATAAAAATTAACTAACTAAAATATGTAACGCGTCAAAAACTCAAGACGCAGCACAAAATCAGATTTTGTAACACGCGATATGTAGTTTTTATCCGTTGAAAAAGGCGGGTAAAAAATGGTGGCGAGCAACCCCGCGGCCCACTATTATCTTTGAACACCGAAGTCATTTTAGCCATAATAAGATAACATTTAGGGAAGACAGGGTCATTGGTTCTCAAAGTTTGTACAGACACCACACTGATTTAATAATTTTTATTTTCAATAGCGGTATTTATTGCAAAGGACACAAAGTTAAAGATAAATATGAATTACATATAATAAAAATAATGGTTTGTGTTGTTGAAATTTTCATGAAAAGTACCTACACTTCATAATTTTTTTAGCATATAACCCAACAATAACAACTTATAACGAATTTACTAACGTTTCCACTTACGTGATATCACCAAAGACTACCTACCTACATAATATTCTAAAACACATCATTCCTCCTCCTTCCTCTAGGACCCTTTAAAACTTTGAGAACTCAACCCATGATCACGTCAGCGGACCTGTCGTAGGGAACAGGTACGGTTTTTTGTTCGTTTTTGCGCGCGCGCACGTGTGCGCCGCCCCTTAATTACCGACGCATACCATAAACAGATCTTTACGCTCCCTTAAATAAATCTTCGAGGCGATTTTTTTTTTTTTTGTTTTCTTAGGCCCGTAATTTTGGAACACGATTTTCGGTTTACCAAGTCTGAGGTCCGTTAGTGATCGATGGTGACTCTTTGTTTTCACAGATTGAACCCGTAATCCCTTTGGTGAGCCGGCGGATGTTTGGATGGTCTTCTAACTCTCGGAATTAGCGACTGGTGTGTAATTCGTGGAATTAAAAAAGCAAACTGTACTCTGTCTTGTTGACATGTTGCATAAATTTAGGGCTACTCACTAAACATGTTCTTACTTCTTCATGAACTCAGAACTATGCACGAAGACTTTCTTGTAGAATTACGGTACTTATATTTCTACTAGTCGCTTATAATAATATTTCATTGATACAATCAATTAACGTCGACCCATTAACATTCTAAATCGAAAAATGTTAAAAATACAATTGTAGGTATACAAAAACCTTTTGACATACCTACACCTTAAAAAAGAAGATCCTATTAATATAGGTACATAATAATTTAATTCATTCTAAATTATAAAAAGCTATCTTAAAGCTCGATTCTTAACAAGAATGGTTTTTACTTTTTAAGCAAAATGATCTTTACCATGACATTGCTATCTTTTACCACCCCGGGACTTTAAGATTGCAGCCACCGCTGTCAAAGATAACTCGTTTTTTATTAACAAACTTCTAAGGGAATTCTATAGAAACATATAATATTATTTAATACTAGCTTCAGAATTGTGCTTTCCAAAGCATCATTAGATATTAATCGAAATTACCTATCACAATTTTTTTTTTCAATTAGTTACTCCAGATTAGCATAAAAACCTGAATCATAACCTGAATAAATATCTATTAATGCACATAATGTGTAAAAAATATTTTTTACTAATACCTATATACTTCTTACTTAGAATATAATTATATCCTAAAGACGCCACTAAACCCATCCTAAACAATTTATAACAACTTTTCTAAATTATATATAAACATTAATTTTATCGAAATTCCCTTTTCAAAGCCTCCTATCGAGCATTTTATATGTTACGATAAACCTCTTCCACGGTCTGTCTGTCTCAAATTTTTTATCGCTATTATTTAAGGGCTTGATAACATGACGTCCTTTGATTGCATTAGTTATACAAAAAGATAAGCGGTTTGTGGTGTCCGTTTTATTATCACCGTATAAAAGCTCATGAAGATAATGCTTTAAAAAAGGGATTTTTATAATCGGAATTGTATCAAAGGTTATGAGTGCCTCTTTTCTGTAAAATTAGGATTTATTGTATTCATCTGATTGTATGGTATCAAAATGACAAGCTTAGTAAGTTAGAACTACGATAAAAAACTATGATAATAATAAAAGACAAAATATCCATAGAATATTCTCTATTCAATTAATTGGATAATGCGTAGTCTATTATAATTCTAAGCTTTTTACAATAACATAATCTAATAATCGTTTTGTGTACTGCAATCTATTTCGATTTATAAATTATCTTTTTATGTTTACGCGCCAGCATAATTTCACATTTATCTAAAAAGTCGAGAATGGCATTTGCTCATTTAATCTACAAATATATTAAAAAAACTCACTCAATTATATCATTATAACATATTATAATGCAGTTAAGGACTGACAATAATCACGAGCCTATTACGGGCCATTTACAGTACGATAAATAGACACATAATTAACTGAAAAAAATCTCTTAATGGAGAACGGAATCGGACCGCACGAGGCTGATTTTTACTATAGCAATTTACAATCGTTACGAAGAATTAACTCGAATTACGTCAATCATGTATAATTACGCGGTCTTGCCGTGAATTAACACAAAAAGGTGTTACAGCTCACGAAATTAAAATCTCATATGCGGTTAAACATATTATTTCGAACGAAAAACATCACTTAGTGACGCGTAATTTTGTGCACTAAACGAGATGAAATTTTGACTTTTACAGACTTTTAAGTAGCGCATTGAGGTTATTTATCTGGTGTTTAATTACGTATTACTGACTGACGTACAAATTGTTTGTTATTTTTTTTTAAGTTAGAGCCGAAACTCAGCGAAAAGGCTCTATCTAAAAAATATATCTTTAGATTACTTAAAATCGTAAAAAAATAATCATAAATAGATTTTCAAGGAAACAATAAAATTTAAACAAATTAAAATAATAGTAAAAATGGAAAAAAATGAGTAGGTTGTAGCTACGCATATTATGTAAAATGAGTTTAAGGCGTATGTGTTTTTTATGTACTTGGATGTTTTTGAGCTGCTAATTTTCGTAAATTTCCACTACGATTTCCTATTTTAATACTCGCTAAAAAAGCGACCTATAAAAATATATACCGGTATTTAAAAAATGAGGCACAAGCATGTTCATCTCATTATTTGACGTAACATTATACATTAAGCTCCAAAGCTCCGATAATAATTTAGCTATATCACGTATTATTTAAATAATTTACGACATAAACAAGGGTCTCGCTAAACGCATCCCTCTCACATTCCTGCCCCATAAAAGGTGTAATTTCCTGAACTACCTTCAGAGGTGCATTCGGTAGTCGCCCTGATATCGGCGTGATTGATTACAGGTTTATTTCATCGAAAAGGGTAAAATTAGCTCCAATGAAAGGGTTAAATTACCATCCGATCACAACAAAGGGGTCATTTTTACCACATAACCAACCCTCAACTGACGTGTTAATTTTGATATAAATGATGGTTAATAGCGCCTTATTAGCTTTTGATTGGCCACGTTTTTGTAATTTCGCTTTGAGTTTAAAATTAACAGATAGTCAATTATGGAAAGGGTTTTATTGAATACAGATGGTATTGATTGTACAGGAAGTGCTTCATTATTTAGTTTAGAGACTGATATTAGTAAATATTCAGTTAATTGAAAAACATAATTATATACTTATGAAAATAAGTAACTTGCAACTAAGCGCAACACTTGATGTGAAGAAGACAGTGCAACTAGATTTATTTTATAAGATAACTTCTCAATTATATATAAAAAATTCATTTCATGTAACAAAATTTTATTTCTTTACAAAAACTTAACGATATCTATTCTTATAAACTCTCACGAGCTACTGTAAAATCGATTAGGCGTACGTAATCAAGAAAATCTGATATGAAATCCATTATACTCGAGCTCCCAACAAAAACGCCCATTTCATACGATATATAGAAAACCTATTAGACTTTTATTACCTTCCAGAGCGGGACGAATCCATAATTAAAAGTAACATAATAATATCCTTAAAGACATTACTTTCCCGAATTGGATATTCAAAATAGAAAAAGATTTTAACGAGATAGGGAATGTGATTATCATTTTTTACTCCTTAATGATCCTGGCTCATCAAACTTTTGAGATAACTGCGTTTGATGTTAACAGCTTTAGCTTGGAGTTATAAAATGGGAGGCAGTAATTATTGGTGTATCTGTGGGTAATAAGAATCGTGTATCGTCCTACCTCATCAAAATTCTAGTGTTTTAACTTTTAACATTTCTTCGAAAAATTCGTATCGATGCATATTTAGAAATACATATCGATGTGAGCATGTATTGATGTTTATGTATTATGAATATTGCTTCAAGGTATAACTTTTGCACAGATTTTACAATGAAACTGAAAATTTGAGATGGCAAAATATATATAAAATATATAAAAATATATACATTAAAGGTTTTATATAAACCTACTTGTATGAAGATGATTCATGAAATGATAATATAGACTAAAAAATAGTGCGTGCTAATACTAGTAAATAATAAATACTGTATAATAAATACAAATGATAAGATCCACCAAAAAAGAGTGCGTGCTTATAGAAAGCTGTTTAAAAAATAATTACAACTAATAACTGTTGAGTCCAAAAAAAAATAACGCATTTACTTTTAACGATATTATTAAGTATCTTTGGAATATTAAAATATTGGGTAAGGAATATACAGGAGAAATAAGGAAATTAAAACAATGAATCAAACATTTATAAATATATTTCATAACACATACAAATGTCTTTAATTTACACAGGTTATTGGATTCCAATAAGATAAAAAAGAAAATCATAAAATACGCTTATAACAATATTTCATAATCAAATCAAGTGTACAAATGCAAAATTACGAAACCTTTTTCCTTTCAATTCGAAATTAGTTTACCTGCGTCAGTTAATTGTTCAACAACCCCTGAAATACACTCCCCTAAATTTTACGCATTTTACAAACTTATAACACCTACAAATCCAATCTAACAAACATTTTGAACCTTATCTCTTGAACAATAAATTTAAAAATGGAATCGTTACCGTAATATGTTGGAATGTATAACTTTGTGATACGATATTATTCGCTGAGGTGACGAACAAGTGTACAAAGCAAAAAATAAACGATTAGGGGTGATTTATACATGGCCCTTTATTTTCCACCCTCGAGTTTATTGCATCAAATCACGTAACTGAAATTCCCACACTCGACTGTCAGGTGTTTTTAGATAAAAATCAAATGATATGCTCTCGTGTGTTATTGGAATTTCTTGTTATCTATTATGGTAGGACATAGCAAATAGGTGATTTATTTTTTTGCAAAACTTAGTTACAAATTTGAAAGGTAAAGGTTTTATAATAATTACAACGTGATTGGTTATATGCAATTAGATAGTCAGATTTAAAATAACACACAAATTTACAGTACTAAATATACTAAATATTTATATTATCACAGAAGAGTTAACAATATAAGAGTTAACTTAATTTAAAATATTATATTTATAGTATACATGTAAATACTTCTATGGAAAAATAAAACAGTTTTCTCCTACAGGTAGTATCTATGGAAAAAATTATATCACATAACAACGAAACAATAAATTTAAAAATCACAGTACACAATTAAAATATCTATCACAGAATACAATTAACGTCGGCCCCTAAATAAATTGTGACAAGTGTGTTCACAAACAATAAGCATAATAGGGGAGCCTCGACCCAACCCCGCTCTCAGCATAGGCAAACCCACGCACTTGTCGCGCCGAGGGGCACAATACGTCACTTTTTAATATGACGCAAAGTGCATCGTCTTGATATTCTTTCAATCCATTGTTGGGACTTTTTGCTTTTCTCCTCGTGGGAAACCGAGCCCATGAAAATGATTAACGATTGACAGTCCTGAAATATAAAAAAGTTTTAGTTTGAATTCAAGAATGGTCATCGACCATTGGTAAATTTTGTATCTCAATGCTTTGATTACACCATGGAGAGACACAAAAAGTAATACCCGAGGCAAAGTTTTAAAACACCAAATTAGCATTTATTACCGATCTAAAATCTAAAATTACCCAAACACTCATCTAACAGTCGATAGCCGTTAATTACGTAATTAACTAAAAAAAGTGATACCCTAACTATCATCACTAATAATCTTAAAATGCCCATAGTAGATATTTAATTACAGCCCCGTCCGAGTTCCACTGACCCCTTTTACACTTGTTTACATCTTCATCCCCTCGCAACCCTCGACAAACGCGCTGATCCATCTAAATGGAATGTTTAATTCCAATACCCATACGATTTAATATAAAAAAGTAGAGCGCGATCGAACGCTTGCCATCTGTCGTCGTTCCGAATCTCGAATTGCCGAAAAAAAGCTCAATGTGCGAGCAACCCTGGGAACCTAGAAGCAGAGAGCATTCCCACGAACAACCCCTCAATTTTCAATAACCAAATTAGCCTTTGCGTTACCCTATTTCGGATATGAAGGAGTCGTGAATCTATTCATGTCGATAAAAAATATTCGCGGTCTCACTCATTCCACCTCGCTTTTAATATGTCGGTCCCCTTCGAATGCACGTGTTCAGAGATCGTATATTTAAACTGGTATCGTATGTGTGCGCGTTTCGATCGCTGCACCTGCCGGCGCGCGCGCACCCCATTGGCTGGGCGGACGATATCACCGCTACACTGATTTCTTTTAACTTCATTTTTTTGGTTACTCTTCGGACTTATGACGAAAAAAATCTTACATGTTTGGACTCGTAAGAGTTGAATTTTTGTGCGTAGGTGGTATTCTATGTTAATGCTTTCTTTTTATAAACAAAATGCTAATGAATTCCAGCGTAGACCCTAAAACTCGAAAGAAATATGACATATCACGGCTTTATTACATTTTTATTGCATGATTGCTACAAAATGTTACGAATGGTATACAATTAAATTTAAATCTGTACATTAATTAGGCACACTTTACCTATCACAATAGTATAGGGGGCCATTTAACACTGCACGCTCAAGTGCGCCCTAAATAGAAGGGTCGTGTCGACCCCGTGTGACTTAGTGACCCCTCGATAACAATCGCATTGTCGACCACAGAGAGGGTTAATGATGAACATGTGCTATTTACCCACGGCTCGTGGTCAACACGCGACGAACAATGGGTGGCTTAGCTCTGAAAGGAATCTTATTGGCGACATTGTTTATTATTAACATAACACTGTGTAGATTATTTTACTAACTGAAATATAATTACATATTAAAACACATAAAATAATATGCAAATAATAAAAACATTACAAAAAACACAACATTCCAACTATCTCAACAAAAGTCTACAAAAACAATAGCTAAATCACAAACTTAGAAATCTTAAAGTACTACGGCGTAGCACGTCGTAACCATAACTGTACAACTCTTTAGTCACTATTATTGTCACAGTACCTTAACCCAAAGTACAATACAATATTAACCAAAATGATATGGCAGTTTCATGTTTACGAAAACATAATAGTCGAATCTCACCCACACACGTGAGGGAGCTTTTCACGCATGCGAGGCTTTGTGTCGGGGGCGGCCCGGCCGGTATAAAAGGCCGCGCGACCGGAGCAGCCCCACATTCCCACTTGTATACTCACTCGTGACACACGCTCTCTACTCACAATTTTCAAAATGTCTTATTACGCGAACAACGAATACATCATCGCTACAAACAACTCGATCAACGAGAACAAATACAACAGTGAAAAAATGAAGAACAGTGGCATCAAGGCGCTACTGAAACCATTAATGAAAATCATTAAGAAGTCGACGAAGCGGTCTCCCGCTAAAACCGTCGACACGTGCTTCGAGGCCGAGCAGAACTCGTGCAACGAGGCCCTCGAGCGCAAGATTTACAACGAGATGGACGCCTGCCAGTCCGCCGCATTCCTCGTCTGCAACAAGGACGAATCCTACGACCTTGTGCCAGTTTCCCGGGAAGATTTCTACATCCCGGTGCACTTCGCTCGCACAGACGCCGGCACCTTCTTCTGGACCACAGTTTCAAAGTCCGAAGCTGACTTCGCAGCGGCCCACTGCTACACCGAATGCCAAACCGCCGAGCAGCAATACCCAGTGTTCCAAGACCGTTGGGTGCAAGCCTAAATCATCTCATCGAACTACAATCCGAGTGTCTTCCGTGAAACCAGTGCCCGCTCCGTTGGTTTCGAAAATCGTCTGTGATCTTAGCTTTAATATAATTCTATGGTGCCATATAGAATTTAGGTTTAGGTATGGGCTTCCAGCGCGTGATAACTCCACAAAAGCTTTAATTGTACTCTAATTGTTGTAAATTAGTGTTGTGATATTTAGTATTGTATAAAGTAACGTAGATCGTATTGTGATCATGCTTATTGAGCTTTAATTGTTTTAGGTATAATAATTTATTTATATACAAATTTTGAAGGTTAAAATAAAAATGATGGAATATATTTACTTTCTTTCCTTTCTACCTTACATTGAACCTGAGTAATTATTTGAAGCATTGAATCGAAGCCGCGAGTCGATTTCATTAACATTGAGCACGCACAAGCAGTCAGACGAGGTTGGCTCGAGCCACGATACCTGTAGCGACTATGTATAGTCTGTATGGCTAAGCACGTGCAAGGCCCAGAACCAGCTACTGGTTTCTTAATGGTCACTTTTTCAACTCGCCATGCTTTTCTTTTTGTTAACATTAATCTTGATAGCTATTCGAGATTGACGAGAGATTATTTGAGATTAATATATTTTTAATTTTAGATTTAATTTCTTGTAGCTATAAATAGAATACGTTGTGGGTGCTGTCGAGATATTTGTTTTAGATCTGATAACAATGCAATATTCATTACCTGTATCAATTGTAGTTATCTTTTGTTATTTTATCTTAAATAATTAATTACTTTGTTACTGCACATAAAAAATAAGAAACGAAGTTAGTATTATTGTTTTATAGGTACTTGGAACTTGCATCGATAACTGCGATAGTTTTATTTATTGCGAATTTTATATGCAGTATTCCCAATTTTTTTAAATTGATATAAATTATAAATGTTTCGAAATGCTTTTTTTTCGAAAAACTAGATATAGAAATTATCTAATTCAGGGATATACAATTATTGTAAATACATTCTCAATCTATAAAGTTAAAGTAGGTTAACCTACCTACCTGAATATAATGTATTTAGAACAATTTTATTTTTATTTTAAGAACACTTGTGACTTGATTTAGAATATTATGTCGAGTAGGTATTTGATTTAGATCTAGAGTAGGTCTGGTCTATTCATCTTAAAAATTTTCCGTCCTAAATATTTTTGAAACAAAATATTAATACCATACCATCAAAAGATTTATGAATCAATCAATCAAATCATAAATCATTGCAAAACATCAAAAAGCAAAAATGTTTTAATAAAGTTGCAAATATCCGTTTTCTCTCCATCAAAAGAAACATAATTAATAGCTCTACTATAAAACTAAGATAAAACTGCACAGAAGCACCAATTTATTACTTTGTAACCGAACATTAATTATAATAAAAACGCAAAGCATCATACGATAAATTGCGATGCAAATTGTACAGCCTTAAAAAGTTACCCGAGCACGGTCGACATGTCCAAACCTGTAAATTCTCACTTCCATGCAAGTTAAAACATGATCACTGAACATACAGAAAAAACCTTTTGCACAACCAACGACAATCGATTCTGTTATTTTACTACGCAAAATAACAATATCATTCAACCTATTATGCACGTGCGTTGTGAAACGCTTTACAATTTGACAATCAATGTGTCTTTTATGCGAATTCCCATTTCACACACAATTTTAATGAAATGACCTTTACAATTCCGGTCCATTATCTTTCTATGTGTTTGCAACAATAGAAAAGCACAATAGAAAAGCTCACTAGAAAAAGCTCACAAGAAAAGCTCACAAGAAAAGCTCGCTAGAAAAGCTCACAAGAAAAGCTCGCTAGAAAAGCTCACTATAAAAGCTCACTAAAAAGCTCACTAAAAAGCTTTCAATAAAAGCTCACAAGAAAAGCTCACGTATAAAGCTCACGTATAAAGCTCACGTATAAAGCTCACATAAAAAGCTCACTAGAAAAGATCTAGCTTTCACATTTAACTCTACCAAAGACATGCGTGCCTTTAATTACAGTTTTACGAGCTTAATAATATCTACGTTAATTAATGCTAACTACACATAATTACATAGTTACAAATAAATAATTAATTCGACCAAAACCCAATTATAACCAAAATCATACTCGGCCACCAAAACAAGTTGCACAAACTTTATTTCGTGTGAACTAATTAAAAATACAGGCGAGAACTTCATTAAACGGCTCTAAATTGACACGCCAATTTGCATATGTCTTACGACTGGCGACTTTTACTCTACCTACGATAACATCGAAACCTGATATGCAAATTGTGAGCTATTGATTAAAGTCGCCGTCGAGTGATACCGCTATTCGCTAGGCGCCCGACCAGTCGTCATAATCGTATACGTATGTACGGACCGGTATAATAATACCATACGCGGCCTCGGCGGAGTCGTGAGAATTTTGGGCAGATGTACAATTCCTTGACGGTACGACGAGTGAACGCTTATCTTTTTTTTTCTCGTCGACTTTCATAATACGAATTCGGCTCCGCATCGACGTTATGAGGCTCGTTCGTGACTCATCGACGCATTGTTATTCGACCGATGCACGTGTTCAATCGGACGTTCGGGTTAGAAAGGATTTTTTGCAACCCTTATTTAAAATTCCGCAACTCTTGCGAAATTTGGGTTAATTTTTTTGGTCGTAATTTCACATTCAATGCACGTGCAATACGATTGTTCGGAATGCAAAAATTCCTCTTGTAATTGAAATCGGACACACGTGTTTCATATTTTTTGTTCAATTACTCGAGGTATGATTTAATCTCGCTTAACCAATAAGAAAAATCATAGAGCTTATAATTAGGGTTGTAACGGAGGCCTACTTAGCGGAGGCGGAGGCGGATGCGGAGGTGAAGAGGTTCGCCTCCGCGGATGCGGAGGTTAACGGAAGCGGAGGCGGAGGTGAAATTTGTTGGGAAAATATAAATAAATTTATGATTAATAGAGTCAGCAACATTTATTTATATCTATACTAATATTATAATTGCGAATGTAACTCTGTCTGTCTGTCTGTTACTCAATCACGCCTAAACTACTGATTACTGAACCAATTTGCATGGAATTTGGTATGGAGATATTTTGATACCCCAGAAAGGACATAGGCTACCTTTTATTGTGAAATATGTACCACGGGCGAAGCCGGGGCGGACCACTAGTTATATATAATGTGTACAATTGTACATACATGTTCATGATTCATCTTAGTAATCAAAATTTGACAAGAGGCAAATTATATTTTACGAACAAAAGCTTTGCGGCTTTTTCGCCTACTAAGCGGTTTCTCAAGGGTTTGTAAATTAAACCAGCAGCACTAAATAACTGTTCGCTTGGCACTGAACTTGGAGGCGCCAATAAGTAAATGCGATCTATGGGAGCAAAAACTTTATATTGAAATAGGCTTCCGCCCGCGGCTTCGCCCGCGCAGTCAAAGAAAAACCCGCATAGTTCTCGTCCCCTTGATATTTCCGGGATTGCGTAATTTTCCCGGAATAAAAATTAGCCTATGTCCTTTCTCGGGTATCACAATATCTCCAAACCAAATTTCATGAAAATTGGTTCAGTAGTTTAGGCGTGATTGAGTAACAGACAGACAGACAGAGTTACTTTCGCATTTATAATATTAGTATGGATGTTATAATAATTATTATAACATCCATACTAATATTATAAATGCGAAAGTTTATCTCCACCACAATAGGGGTCTTCCTTGACGAACGAACGCTTTGACAAGTTGATTCCTGTCATTCATTCACTCACACTCCCACCACCCGCTTGGCCGTGTTCCCGCGGCTGAAGTTAAGCAAACTCCTGACCATTTCACTTGAAAACACGCAGCCGAGCGGCCGCATCGCCTAGCGTTGCTCTTTGCGCGTTGTTTGTGATCGTAAATGAACTTCCGTTATGACTCCGCATAAATTTTGCGGAGGCGGATGCGGAGGCGGAGGTTAAATTCTTTGCGGAAGTTCCGCAGTAACGGAGGCGGAGGCGGAGTTCCGTTACAACCCTACTTATAATTAAAGAAGCTATAACAAAGTGGCCGCGTTAATGAGTTTCGAATTACAATTACTAATTGATAGCGTGGCATTGATGATACAAATTAAGATTAAATTAATTGAGTTTAAGCTGAACTTATCTTTCGTGTAATATCTAGGCGCCGAGGTATTTATTCCTAGCTTTTATCGACTCTTTATTTAATCGTATACGCCACGCAATGCACCGATTGCCTTGTGGCTTGTAAACGTAAAGCGGGTTACATGCTTATTAGTATACTCGAAAGAGATTAGTATACTCGAAAGAGCTGTTCACGTGCAATTAATTTTATTGCATTATTATTTTAACTACTTAACATTTTGTATTCTTTAATTTTAAAAATAAAACAAATATCTATCTACAAAGGAATAATTATTTACAAATGGCATGCATTTATAATAATGTAGTACAAAACTAATACCTAGTAATTTATAACAAAATAATTTATAGGTAACATTATTATGGTGGTACATATTACCATATTAATATTATATTACTGAAAATATTCCTTTTTACCTTTTCCACAACCCCGTTCTTTTTACCGCCCGATTTTCCCGCCATTATTAGTTCCACGCATTAGTTGCAGATAAATAATGAAAATAATATTAATTCATACATTAATGAACGTACAAAAATGAACAAATAGTTTGTATAGCAATGGACACCTGTGTATATTTATGAGATCATCCAGTATTTGTTCAATTGTTACTGAGATATAGAGTTTACGCATGCGTCACTAAAGTTATTATATTAAGTTTCTTCTCTATTATTATTAAATTTAATTAATATTACTTTGTATTAAATTATTATTGTTATTATTCAACACACAAACAATCATTTGTTAGAAAAGCATTGTATTGCGTGCTACATACGAGAGCAATTCATGAAAATTAAAGCTCATCTTGCTCCTAAAACACATGCATAATTATGAAACTACTGCTACGAATTTTAGCAAATAAGAGACAATAAGATCTAAGTAAATGCATTGATTATTCATTAAACGCTTTAAATGCAATTAAAATCTACATATACCTAACACAAATAAACATTTACGTGCTCAAAGAGTAGGTTACCACATTATTTTACTCATTTTCTAAAAATCACTAAATTTTACTCAATTACATCATCTAAGAAACCTCCAGCAAGCTTTTAAATTACCAACCTTCCCTTCATTTTATGTTAGTATAAGCAACTAAATTTATCTCATGCAAATTTATAATGCAAGACTAGCCATAAAACCAAATTAAAGATGTAAATTTGTAAACAAACAGATATTTACAATATTATAATATTTTTAATATTCTAATATTGTAAATACTAAGAATTATATAATAATAATTATAATATTTTTAATATTGTAGGTACCTAATATTGTAAATACGACTCTATCTAATCTCTACGGTTACTCTCTTTACGGTTTTTCTCCATTTAAGAATCATCCCCGTAGGTACTTGATTAATTTTTATATTAAAAGATAATAATAACTATCTACTCCTTAACTTAAATAAATAAAATATGAGTCATTTCTTGTACAAAATAAACATCTGAAAAATATGAATCGGAATCAATAACACCTATTTCAACAATAAACATTAATATTAGTCATCCATACGTAATCGTCACTCAATATTTTGTATTAAATTACAGATATTGAGTACATTTTTCCTAATAATTTATTGATTTTTTTTATATAATTTTTAAATATTGACTATGATCTTTTTTTTTCAAGTAGAATTGCTTGCTTTAGCAAATATTCACCAATAAGTAACACCAAATAAATACCAAATTAGTATAACATAGATATATTTTGTATTTTATAATTTTATTGCAAAAAATGTTTCCATTCCGTTATTTTTAGCAACGTCCGTTCGCTCTTTGTGTTTGTCCTTCTATTTAAATACTGAATATAGAGCAGCATTTTATGAGTAAACTTGTATTGTATAGAATGTTAAATAGTTTTCTCGAATTTTCTTTTTATGTTTAACACATTTTGTATGTATATTGCCCTTTTGTATCACCACATTCACTTTTATAAGGTACACTTATTACATACGTAATAATCACTTCGCACATTTCACTAAAACACTACACTTAACTTTGGTGTCAGAAAACTGAACATTGGCAATGCGATTTTCGAACTGTTACTTCCTGGTTGGTGACGCAATTATAACTGAACATGCAACGGTAAATCCTCTAAATTTATACAATAATCACCCCATTTGCGAATCAAACATTCTCACGGTACCAAAATCTTACACTTTGACCCTAAAGATCTATTGTCTGCGAAATTATTGTCTTGCAAATACTTCCTAGTCCCCTTCTTATCTCTTTTAGTTCGTCCGTTCGCTACTAGATGGCTCTGAACGTGATTTCATTTTGATTTAAAAGCATTTTGATTTTTACAAAAGATTTATTCGCTAACTTCTCAATAATTTGTGTACTAATTGTAATAATTATATTTCTTTTGGAGTTAAGAAATAAAATTTTAACGATAATACTTACACATGTAGGATTAAAAGCTCTACTTGATCGGTTAGGTCAAAATGGAACGAACCTAAGCAATGAATATTGAAATAATATGTAGGTATCGTTTTATTTTTCCTTTTTTAAATTCATCTAATAATATATATTTTTGCTATCTAGTATCTACTTATCAATTACGAAAAAACAGAAACCCTTTATTTTTGTTGCCGCCTTCAACATTTAAAAGCCCTGAACACAAAACACTAAGCGTCAACAATGCTTAAAGCGTGTTTATGGACTGGTTAAAAAGCTATTACAAAACAATAGCAACCAAAAGCGACACAAGCGCTGACCCGTGCGCCGCACGCGCTACATTCCACAATTACTCAAACAATGACATAATAGCGGCACAGATAATATAGTACTATACTAATAGCGTTGCCATGACTCTTCAAATCACACAACAGATGAGACCACAGATTATATATTTTGTCTAATGATTTTGACATTTCAAAAACTGAATTGCATTCTTACGTCATTGCGCTGCAGTCTTGATTTCATTTGTATTGCTATGAAATTAATTCGAATGTATAATTGATTGGATTGGTAGTAGCAATTTAGAAAGGTTCATCATAAATCAAATTTATGGAATACGTGTTGACATTTACATGAAATATTATTTAGTAATAATATACAGAAATAATTATAGATTTTTTCAAAAATGAATTTATTAAAAAAGTAGGTAGTCGACCACCTTTTCAGGTTCTGATAAATGTATCGGGAATACCTAATGTATATTCAAAGTTACAATATCATAATTAGCAATCATAACACGGCTGCATTAATGTATGGCGGCAGGCGGGTGCTCGGGCCGTGGGAATCGGCGACAGTTGCGCGTAACTGCCACCTGCCCCGCGCAAACATTCGAAAATTTAAATTCGGAACCATTTGATTGACCTTGTCATTTATTTATTTTCTTTTTTATTTGCATGTATCCAGCCTGTTTTAATTAATATGCAAAAAGGTTTTCAGGAATTAAATAACTTTGCAATTAATATAATATAGCCAAGTAAATTGCAGGAGTAAAAAATGTGTTTAAAACCAAGTAAAATAAGTTTTTAATATAATAAACATATCTCTGGCTGCGGATATTTTTCATTTACTTAATAATAATAGTGTTGCATTAATTGCATTACATTGTAAAATGTAAATATCACGTATATTGTAAATTAAAGTAATCAACATTTTACTCTACCATACTCAATTAAGAGGTCTGTTATCAACGATTTCATAACCATTTAAAAGTTGCCTCTAATTAACCAATTCAGTACACCAAGTCCGGTAAATGTCGCTTTTTAACCAGAACGCATCACCCATAGATCCGCTAAGTCCAAGAATTTTTTGTCCACGCGTCACCGTTGATCACGCATAAGTGCATCGCTCGCGCCATATGTCGCGTGGATCGTGGGAACGGATCCCGCGTAAGCGCTGTGTGCTCCTCTTTCAGCTGGCAGCCCTTGTCTATAACCCACTTAATGAAGTTCAACCCTAACCCGAAACAGTAGGGTTCTATTTCCAAAAACGCGCCCCAAATTACAATGTTGCATGACGTTGTTTGACAATAATAAGCTTTATTGTATTCATGTAAAGTTCAATTTTACTAATCAATAGTTTGTTTTGTAGCTTTGCTTTCATCCGCACATGCCCCCTATTGATTGAATGTATTATGATTACTCAGTACTCAAGTACGCGTGAAAAGATTGTTTTATATGAGTAATGATGTGTTTATAGATATGTTTAGTTTTGTATTACATTATCAAGACTAAAATGTACTGTTAAGTCTATACTATCATTTAAATTGTAGGTACTCTTGCCTTAAGTAAAGCTAGTTCAATAAAAATTCATACATAACAAATTGAAGTGCAACAATAGATAATAAATTAAAACAAAACAACATCGTTCTTATGTCTGAATACAAGATATTCACACAATATGTTTTCCATGAATGATAAAAACCTTTGATTATAAATATTGAAATGGCACGAAAGAAAAAAAAATAAGAAGGGGAGACGCAACTGGCGCGAGCGAGCGTGGGAACGCGAACGGCGCGCAGCTTTTAAATAAAGAACGTCTTAGAAAAAACGCAATCGTTTTTTTTTTCTAAGCAGCCGTAGTGTTAACGTATAAATCCTTAGCGGTGCGTTAATAGATAGATATGGTTTATTTTTCTAAATTATTGCTTTGATAAATACTATGTATAGTTAGTTAGTTACGATTGTATATGATTGTTATGAAAAGCATAAGTTAGTAAACACATAGTTTCATTCAAAATTATAGAAGTTACTAAATAATAAATATTACAAATATCACATTAATAAGAAACATTAAGCTTATCTATAGACACCAAGTTATTGGCGGAAAAGCACAAATAAAACAGTTTGCCTGCACTCTGACTTTTGTTCAAACTTGAACTTTACATACCTATCTATTAATTTAAAGTCATTAACGCAAAAAACGCAGCAGTCAATCTTACTTTCCATAAATCCACATTTAACCCTAGATCGCATCTGCCGTTACAAAAGAAACCCCCGCATTGTACCGGCACGTATTTTTTTCTTGACCCCGATTATGCCCAAGCGGCGAATCGTGGGAACGTTGCACAATCCACCGTTTCCTTGGCCATATGCGACAGAAAAAAGTGCAATTATTTATTCCCCCTCGCAGAAAAGGGGAGCTGTGAGAACGTGACCTAACAATATGCTTCCTGGCTTTCGATAAACGGCCCGAAAAGAAAACTGACTCTTACATTAACCACGTAAAGATGCCATTCCGATAACCTCCCTCGACTTTCGATGTTCTTACAAATAATCTTTAGTAGTACTACGATTTTTAAACAGACAATGGGTTCTGAACTTAAAGTACATGCGAACAGAATTCAGCTTTACTTTACCTGTGATGTGCGTGCGTTGTAAAATATATGGTTCTTCAATACAGAATGCATGAATTGTATTACGCGTGACCTTTAGATAAGGCGATTGTATGAAAATGATAATAATCGAACGTGTGACGATCGCTTTTCAATTGTTATGGATGTAACACGCGTTCAAAAAAATTTGTTGAAAGAATATATTTTGTGAAATGGAAAACAAGAGACTATTGATGTGCCTCAGGAATATACGATTTTTAAGATTAAGATTTTTACATTTTAGTTAAAAAGAGCAAGGGTGCTGAGCACACGTGTCAGAAGTGAAACTTCTTTGTCAATATTCATAGATACCAAACTCTATGACGTGACGGTTTTGCCATGACGCGACCTTGAAATTTTACTCTCCATGCGCCTAAAGAAGTTTCACTTCAATAATTACAATTTTTATAAATGCAATTATACCTATAGAACATAACATAACATTTATATTGCACGGTTGTTCATATCATACCAGAGTCATGTTCAACCATAATTACAGGATGCTTGTTTACAATAGAAGTGCTATCGCGATTCTGTATGACGTTATCACAATCTGACTAGTGGCTAGTTTCGTGTTCAGCCAAAACATTCTTATCTCATATTAATTGACCATCGCTTCCGCGTTGATTATAGCAAAACAAGGGTTGTATTTTGTACGGCGTTTGGTATATAGCTGTAGAATATAGATATTATAGAGAACATATTATAATCAAACTGATAACGAAAGAAATATTCGAATGGTCTAAGTAAGTACTACATAAGAAAGTGTATATGAAATGAAATGAAATGAAATAATGTATTTGCAGGAATTGTGGTTAACTATAAGGTTTTACAATTATAGGTATATTACAATAAAGTCCGCACAATTCGCCAGTAAACTGGCATACAAATATTAATGTGTATTTAACTAAGTAAAATACAATATATTTTTAGATTAATTTTAACATTTTACATTATATACATATACCAATTATTATTAGTACCTACCTATCGATTTATATGCGAGTGAATAAACTTTACATCAAAGTTTCGCTTGCGAGTGATCTCTACATTTTGGAAAAAAATTCACAAAATTGATGTGATGGTAATTATCTTTATATGGTTAAAGTTACCTGTCAGGAATTCATCTACACTAATATTATAAAGAGGAAAACTTTGTTTGTTTGTTTGATTGTAGATAATGAATATAGGCTCATAAACTACTGGACCGATTTTAAAAATTATTTCACATTTCGAAAGCTACATTAATATCCACGAGTAATATAGGATAGGTTTTATCCCGTAAATTCCACGGGAACGGGAACTATGCGAGTTTTTCTTTATTTTGAAACCGCGGGTGGAGCTGCCGGCGGAAAGCTAGTAAGATATAAAACAATTGTTTATGTTTAATATCCTTACAAAACACAATTGAATTGTTGTTTTTTATTGACACGTTTGTACCTAGAGCTAAAATTAAAAGGAAATCTAATTGCAACAACATTATTGGTATAGAACTTGACAAGGCACAAAACATCATAATATACATCATTTTAATAAGGAAAACATTTTAATCCAATGCGGGTATACGGGTTATCTTATATTAAAATATCAACAGGCAAAAATAACTGCCATTTATATAACAGAAATATATTCCTAGCCCTGAAGGATAATCTAATATTTTTGTCAACAAAATCTTTGGATCTATTATAACACTGATTTTAAGAGTAACCCTGATAGGCTCTGTTTCATCTGCATAAGTATCATTCCCAATTACGCATGATAGGTACTTCAAGCATAAACAATATGGAATTGCTATCAAAAATAATATCTTACATTGATATATCGACTTTGTATCGTCGTACGCCCACGTGTATTCGGTATAATATTGGTCACATTTTAAGCTGTTATTTATGACACGTATTTTATTGTCCGGCTTTAATTTGTCTTTCTTTCAATAAAAATAAATTGCTTTCGAAATTCAAGTCGCAGCGTAGGCGTTTTGTAGGAAGCGTTTGAAACTTATAAATTGCTGCAAGTGATAATATTAATTATAGAGAAGGAAATAGAGCAGGTAACCAGAATTATGATGAATTAAAACACTGAATATGTTATGTTAAATAACATTTCTAATGATATATTAGTATTTATAATAAATTTGAATAATATTAGAAATTATAGGCTAGCTTCATAATATTAGCTTTAAATTTGAATTTAATCCAACACAATTTATGACTCTATTTAATGAATTTCGCGTTAAATAACAGATAGACGGTGAACATTTATCTGCTAAAATTATCATTTCCGCAACTTTCATTTCATCAAATTCTCGAAGCACAATTTTGCAATCGGAACGTGCTGTGCGGGCACTTTATTTCATTGGCACGAGGGACCGTGCTAGGGTTGCCAATGATCTATGAAAAATCAATGTCTTACAAAAAATCAGTTACAACTCGCAGTCGAAGTTCAATATAATAGCGTATAATAATTATATGTCGCATTTAAGGGATATGAAAAAGTACTATATCTTACTATTTAAATTAAGTATTAACTTTTTTAGATGTAGCCGTGGTGATAAAAATACACAATATCTTAATACTATTGTAAAGGCGAAAGTTTGTAAGTATGGATGTATGGATGTTTGTTACTCTTTCACGTAAAAACTACTGAACTGATTACAATGAAATTTAGCACACATATAGAGAGTAACTTGGATTAACATATAGGATAGTTTTTATCCCAGAAATCCCACGGGAACGGGAACTATGCGGGTTTTCCTTTGCAAACGCGGGCGTAGCCGCGGGCGGAAATCTAGTATCGTAATAAATATCGTTCAAGTTTTATAAAAAGTTTATTCTCTACAAAGTAACTAGCAACTAGCAAGTCCCACAAACTCATAAAATGTTTTGAAAGATGTAAAGTAAAACGTACTATGTGGGCAGCCCTAGGTTATAGTGGAATCACGAGTGACGCGGGCGATGCGGACGGGGGACGGGGCTCGAGCCGACCGTGGGAACGCTCTGCCTTTAACGTGTCGCACGTGCTAACACGCTACTACAATCAGCATGAGAGCGAGCGAGACCCACATACAGTCTACTACGCGCCCGACGAGGACGCAACGAGTTATACAACACGATAAAAAATAATACGACAATAAAATAACGAGAGCCAACAATAATTTGTGAGCGTTCGAATTCGGCTGCACGGACCGTGAAAGGGACTCGGTTCTTTAGAAAGTAAGAATAAAACTGTAATGGAGATGTTGATTTATCTTCGAGGTGTTGCTACCGCGCTACTGTGTTTACGAGCCGTTTGTTATTTCGCAAGCGATCCGTGAGCTGTGATTACAATGTAATAAATTGGAAGCTAAGCGCTTATTGATGTCTCTTAACGATCTCCATAAAGTGTGCCACGTTAACCGACTATTGGCGCGTCGTAAATCAGACGGTTAATAAAAAATACCTCCTTAGTCGACCTTTAGCCGTTATTGCCATGTGGGACAGCATGTGACGCGAATCTCGGTGAAAATATCGACTTTCACGGGTCAGGTTTCTTGCGAATGGGCACATTTGGCGGCCACACTGGTATTGTTGAGGCAAAAAGCCGCCATTGAAGGCCTGAAGTCATCGACCACACAACTGTGTGGTCGATGCCTGAAGTCAACGAGCCGTGAACACTACCCACAACTCTGCTGACCTTGCAGCGTGATTTGTCACTAATTTACAACGGATTTGCATAACACGGATACTTAAACGCTTACATGACGTAAATGCAAATACGCTGTTTTCTGATTTATAATAGAATTGTACGTGCTCAGTGTCATGTCCTGACTTTAATTCCTCATATTTAATGAGCAACAATGTAATAATAGTAACACGCCGTTCACGGCTACAACATTTTGAAACTGTAATAAAAACAGCAGTCCGAGTCGAGATGCCGCGTACATAATAGGATCAAATAGATACAATAACAAGTCAATGCTAAACCACATTCTAGAATCTTCTAAAGGAAAACATAGTGTAAATTCTCATCGGAGTTAGAATATGGTAATTCCCATATTCCTCAGTACTTAAACGTTACATGGCATGACTATCATTTATAAGACATCTCATAATTAACCACACCACCCCTGAAGGCAACAAATGTGACGTAACATAATAGTTTTGTTAAAATCTGAGTAACATGATCCGTCCGGTCAACGGGGACCCGATTTAATAGACTGACCTACATGGTGGACACACTCCATAGAAGAAAAGTTACGATACAAAAAACATCCCTAATAGCGTGGTTTAAAGTCTAAAATTGTTTCCACAAATATCCTGAACATGTGGAGGACAAGATATGAGCATTTTATTGTTAATTCAGCTATGGAAGTATTCATTGGGTTGAACGAAACTAAATTGCGCACATCCGGGGTGTCTATTGATGTAGTGGCTACTTCAATGAGTTATCTTTGAGCTATTGACGAGATATAAGAGGAAAATCACTGGTTCTTTATAAATTTTTGCACAAGGAAGTATGCGTAATTGAAATATTTACAAAAGAACGTGTTATTTGATACCTTAGTATAAGTATTTGTGGTTTTCTTAGATCTTCTTCTTTGACGTATATTATTATTGTTGCGTACATTTGTCTACAACTCACACTACACGTAAAATAATGTATATGCCACGGCCCACGATCAGGGCTTGATGTCTATAACACTAATAAATGCACACTAACAGTCATTCAATTAGCTATTCATGACTTTCCTACGTATTGAACAAATTTTATTGTTCAGTTATATAAACAGAAAAATAAGCCCATTATGTTTTAATCGGTTTACTTACTTTACATCTAAAGTACAGTTATCATACAACTTATAACTGTACAATATTAATCTAATCGCATTGCTAATGCAATCATTATTTATCAATCACAAATCGGAATACTAATGAGGAGCCAATAAATCTTTTTACATTTGACCTTTTGCGCCTTTCGCTGATAGTTATTAAATCGCACCAATTTACATAATGAATTATATGACATTTGCAGAGAAGCGAAGCATGTTTATCGTTATTGCCTTGACTTATCGTACCTTAATAGGCTGTATTGGTGTAGACCACTACTGTTAAACCCCGTAATCATGGCCCGTTTAATTTGGTCTTTGGCTGTGTATCTTGAGCCGAATAAGGCTTCCCATAATATTAATTTGAAGTCGATGAGCAGTAAGTGCTACTTTCATAATCATTTTAATTGTTAAATTATAAGTAGAAAGAAGCGGAACTTTTCCTCGAAATCTTTATTTTTTTCGGCTGCAATTCCATCGATTCATCCGAGTAATAAAAAAACATTTTTTAAGAATTAGCATTTATATGAATAAGAAATTAACGATTAATGATACAATATTCAAATTAGTTTAGATTTGTCTCTATTAATTGTCACACGAGTGCTACGGCGCTACGCGCTACGCAGTATCGCTATCTATCCTATGTTGCGTCCCGCTCGCGCTCGTTGCGCGCCCGGTCTCGCGCGTGCAAAGCACGCTTATCGTGCGTCTCGCTCGCACTTCCTGCGCGTGCGCCTCCCGCCCGTCAGCTCGACTGTGGGAAAAGACGGCAGGTGTTATGCGGGATCGTGAACAACCACGCATTACCATTCACATTATTCAACGATAAATAATAATAATAAGAAGCCGTGGAGCGAGTGGCGAGCACGCGCATAACACATACTAATGGCCCGCGTGTGTGTGTGTGCGCCTTAGGATCTTGTTTTGTGTGCGTGTCTCGTGAGATATAGTGGCTAGTTGCTTTTTTTTCTTTTACGTTCGGTTCGTGTGGGCGGGCGTGCGTCACGGATTAACATGGGATTAACTTTCCTTAATTGTTTTAGGATATTTAATATATGGAAGGTTGATTACTTTTAGGCTCCGACAGAGATTGCGTGATCCCATAAGGAATATGTTTTGTATTTTTTGGGATTAAGTTACTAAATAACCGACGCGATGTTTGGGGACCTCGTTAATTCCAATGACTTAATACAGCATATAGCAATTTGCATAATATTAAAGCATTATCGTTTTTTTAAAAAATGCAATATCATATTAGGTATTCTAGTCTGCATAAATAAATAGATAATTTTGTGAATACAATTTATTCACAAAATGCTTTCAATGAAATGATCACTGACACTAATTTTAATACACGTTTATCTAGTAATTTAAAATTCTTCTAGCCAATATATTTCACCGAAATCTAAAAAGAATTCCATCTCATTTACAAACACACCAATACTGGTTGCATTAGTAATTCCAAATTAACATAGTAAATGAATGGGTTGGCGCCATTCACTCGTTACCGTACCATGAGTAGTGTAGATTGACTCATAATCATTTTGTTGACTTTATTTCCATAGCATTCGTGTTTAATGCATAGTAGGAAATGCGTGTCAAGTATACATTTGAGATAATAGTGAGATTTTATCGTATGCGTGATATATCCAACATAATATATTCTACACAAAAGTACCTATCGGTTGGTGTTAGGTTAGTGAAAAGGGTGACATGTTAAAGATCAAATAATTTATTATTTGGCCACGTGTACCTACGCATCCAACTAACATTATTTTTTTACTTAGATATGTGTTATTCTCTGGTTCAATGTTGTTAAATAAATTAATAATAAAAACGCGTGTATTCATCAATTGAATTATCATTTCATTATCATAAGGATTAAGTCACGTATATCACTTAAGAAGTAAAAAATTTAGTTTGCATTATAAATAATTAATAAACTTTTCAAGTAACTTATAGTTAATAGGTATTAGGTAGGTACTTAGATTACCAATAAATATAAATTAAAAATGGTATATATGGACGAACTGATAAGGATAGATAATACATACCTCCATAGATCATTTACTGAAACATATAGGTAATATCTTTTATTAGCCAAATATTTTAATTGTTATATCACATGGGTAGATATAGTAATTTACATATTATGATCTTAAGGGAATTTTTTATAGATAAAGGATCTGCTTCTTTTAGGCGTTAAAATAAAGTATTAGTAGGTAGGTATGTAATTGTAAATAAAGTGTGCGAGCAAGTTGAAATTTTAATGAGTTAGAAATAAATAAGATTTTAAGTAAAAATATGCGATCTAGAGAAAAGATTATTAATAGATATACCTATTTGCCAACTTGAGCTTTTATAAGTGAAAATATTGTATACGGGTCATGTAGGTATATATGTTTTAAATCTGATAATTTCATAGCCTGCGTTGTGGTTGGCTTTCCCGACGTAAGCGATACCTAAAGAATTAAAGTACTTCCCAATCTACAAAATAATATAGGTAGCAATCCAAATAATAAGTCAATTGATAAACAACATTCACCACAGCTAATTGATAAACAAATAAAAAACAATCCACTTATAAGCATTCTTTAACATTCATTACCCTTATAATAGCAGAATTTTGTCCCTGAACTTATACATTCAAGTTTAACCGTATCTTAACATGCAAAATAAGTTTTTGTCAGCCACACCGTTAATGAGCACCCATCGTTTGCATATCAATACCTTTACAGCTATTTTATAATTGTCTTGCTCCACCTTTCCACTAAAAATGCTCATAACAAACTATTTTTTATAATTTACTAGCTTACCGCCCGCGGCTTCGCCCGCTTTGTCTAAAACCTAATAAATTATATACCTACTAAAACCTTCCTCTTGAATCACTCTATCTATTTAAAGAAAACCGCATAAAAATCCGATACGTAGTTTTAAAGATTTAAGCATACAAAGGGACATAGGGACAGAGAAAGCGACTTTGTTTTATACTATGTAGTGATGTATCGATAAACAATTATGATTGGAATTAAAGTGTTTATAAATACCAAAAACCTTTAATTTTCAGTGAAAGCACAATTTATATTGATACTAGTCATAAAATTAGATGGTAATATAGCGCCTAGCTATTAGTATTTTTATGTATTATTATATTATATTATCATATTCATTAATATAAGATTTGAAATCCCTGGAGAGGAAAACAATGTATTGGACATCGGTATGTCGTAGGTATAGATTAGAATTCCACAGGTATGTTTTATTAGTAACTTTTAGTACCTATTGCTCAATAAATTTATTCAGGTGATATATTATGTAATAAACTATGTGTATCTCTGAATAATGTTGAAGAATGTTGTAAAATTGATATAATCTTAAAAAAAGTATCTAAGTTCAGGGTTTCTTGTTTGTTGCTTTCGTAACCAGTGTTATTTTGGTGATACAAACGCGCTTCTGAAGGAAGTCTAGTTGAACGAATAAATGTTTGAGATTGAGTTGACTTTGAAGTATACAAGTTACACACATATTATGATGCAACAAATACAATTATCAAAAACTGACCAAGTACATAAGAGCAATTACTTTAATGAGCACTGACAGCGGAAGTAGACAACGTCTGACACATTCTTATGAATGAATTTCGTTTATCTATGCATTCGGTTATCACCTGGTCGTCAATTAAGAACCTGTACTGACTCACTGGATGGACCAGATTCGACGGGTTGCACTTCCTGCAGTGGGAATTTGAATTTAATGTAGTAAAAATACTGACTCTGTCAAGAGAATTACAAATGAAATCCGTTGTGAAAAGTGGGGATTTGATAGATCTGGGAAAATGTAAATGAAGAACATTTTGATTTTCTGATGTCTAAGTTTAAGTAAGTATGCTTAATTGCTTACCTATTAAGTACCTACAAGTATTACTTAGTTTGGTACTTTTTATATTTAAGAATAAAATATCTATAAAATGTGAGCTAAGATATTTTATCTTTCGTCCGTAACAAAAAAATCTTTGAATTTTATACAGTCTCAAAGTAAAAGATTTCCTTATGGTGGTGTATCAGAACCACATAATGGATCCGCCGAATCGATTCTCGATAGGAATTTATCTGTAAATATGCATGCATTAATTAAAATTGAAAACCTTAACATTCTCCACCAAATTAATTAACGTTAATCGAGTATTGTGTCCATCATTTCACCTTTAAAATATATTCGTTAAAATACCGCCTATAACTTTAATTAAACAGAGTACAATTAAAAGTTAAGAATACCCACATTTAATGTATCTATTCAATATAAAATAGTACCTAACACAACTACATTAGTAACTACATATTACATAACATGGTCCATGACTCAGCGCATCTTCACATAAGAGATTTTTAATCTATGGCCTGTGCACATATAAAATGACCGGTAGTCATTAAAAACGGTGTTTAGCTAATCCCCGAGGCGATGTGGTGTGTCCCACACTTCAATGATTACAGACTAAAAATATCGTAAACAACTTTTAATGAATAGTATAGTAGGATTTGTACATGGATATTTCTTGTGCAGCGTATAAAAATTGGTGTGTTTTTTTACATATTCTGTTTCCAAGTTATTGTTAATAAACGATAATAAGATAAAATATCAAAAAGTACAGTGTAAAGCTACAGAAAAATGTAGATTTATTTTACAGTGTAATAAAATATATATCTACCTCACCTAATGTTACCTACCTCACCTAATAATTACCCATATTCTCGATACGAGATTATGGGTATTATTATTTTATTTCAGCTCTCTTTTTTTTTTGTAAGGTGTTTCTCAATGTTAGCCAGAAGGGCTTCTACATTTTAACGCGGACGCGGGGGTGAACTGAAGGTTCACCCTGGTAGCGACATGCACAAGGGCGTCCCCCCTTGACGGGGATCTCGAACCTCGGCTTGGGCTGTCGCTTGAGTGGAGGAGGCCAGAAGGGCCCTAATCGGACGGGATTTCAGCTCTCGATTGGTATTTTTATATTGCTCTACCAAGTTAGCAAATAATCATTCACATTACCTTGCATTTAGATCAAACGAACATAGAGCTAGATTAAGAGCAAGAGCACTATTTTGTGATCGTTTATTGTGAACGAAAATTCCCTTTCAGTGTTTTTCAGTATTAGAACATTGCATAGAATCTTTTCGAACGCACTAAGAACAAAGAAAAAATTCTCTACGCCTATTTACACTAAAAGAATTTGCCATAGTGGGATAAGAAAGATTTTGACATAGCGCTATAAAAATGAGCATTCGCTCGTTTGATGTAAATGCACCGTAATAAATATTAACTTTTAATAGACATTTTACACGAAATAATATTAGAGATTAAACTTATCTCCGCTGAGTTTACATTTGATGGTGTCAAATATGGCAGCTTGGACCATAAACGGTGTTAATCGAATATTTTATGTGTTCCCTGTGAACAGGAAACTTATATTCTTTAAGCATGTTTTAAAAGTGACTCATTCGTTAAAAATTCTTGATTTATATATTAACAGTTGCATGAGATTCTTTCAAATTATTTGAACTAAATCACACGGTTGTTTAAAACCTGCTAAAATTACAAAGTCTTTTTATTGGAGCCGTTAAATGCTATTTAAAAAATAGGTATAATAAAAATATTTATGAAGACTTGGTGCAACGTAATTTCCATATTGAGGAGAACACTTATCCGCTTTTCAGCATTTTTTGTTCTATAGGAGAATACATCCTTCTTTCCATTTTGTATACCTACCGCCTTACGCGAACAGAGTCCGGATGAGTACCTAGTGATCTATAAAAAGAGATTTGAACTGCAGCATTTATTTTCCTACACTCAGCACAGTTGCAACCAACCGTATAATCAGCGCCGCTACTGTGCGCTCGCGGCGATTCTTGTCTTATTTTAACTTCGACGAGCCTTACGAAACTTATAATTAAATGAAGATTACGATCGTAGACTGATCATATGTTCAGATAGGTTCAAACATTTTATATTAGTCGCCTAGAGCACTATCATTGACATGACTGCTATCTGATATTACTAGCGCTAAAATGTACCAATTTATCCAGTCAATAAACTCATTTATTTATCAATAATGCCCTCAGATTTGGTACGAGATTACCTTATAAGTAATTGTAACTTGAGGTAAATTAAAAAAATCCTCAGTATTGTAAACGTCTACAGTTAAGGTCATAAAAACCGTTAAAGCACTCAACATAATACAATTCATAATTACCTTGACCATAAAAATAGCGGCGACAAAAGCTGTTTTGAGTGTACCGAAGATACTTAACCATTATTCTATGACCATAAACCATTAAGTTGTGTCATAAAATGTAGGCTGTTATAAAATCGCATATCATTGTCTATTCATTTCTTTGCTCATATTTATAGCGAGATAATTATCAGGTGTAAATTTTGAGTAGGCTTTGTCCTTTGTCGGCAAAAGCCAGAAAGGGTCAAATTTTTATAGCGTTCAGGTATTTTTGAACAGTTAACGAGAAGATCCATTGTGAACCGATATTGCAAATAACTGTTAATTTATTTTACAATTTCATAGAAATGGACTCGAAGTCGATTTGTTATTCATATTCATAGCGTATAATGAATAAATTAGCGCACGATGAATATTGAATATAATGAATAATTTTAATTTTACGAAACGATTAATTTAATTTATACCTTAACGAACATATGAGTATCATAACATTATTATTATAACATCATAATATCTTTCATTCAGCTGATTGCTACATGAAACGAACTGATAAAATTGAGCGTCAAACAAGAGTTTGTTAAAAATTAATAAATTTCAATGCAGAGGCGTGGCGTCTCTTTTCCGTACCGTATTATTAGCCGTAATCTCTCAAGTGTCCTGTCTTCCTACTGACACTTGTCGTTAACAAAAAGCAGACATTTCACGTCGTTTGTTCCAACACATCCTCGCGACAGTCTAATGCAGGGATTACGACAAGTGGCAAAAAAATTGGCGCCACATTGTACTCGACGACCCCCGGGGATGGCGACTGTTTCAAATCAACCGCCTGATTTCCCCGCACTTGTTCCACATGGACTGCAACGGTACCTGTCGCCAGCACCATTGTTCTCTTCCTAGAAAAAATAACCACGAACACGTGTCGCTTATGTCATTGTTTCGAGTGCCCTCTCAGATGCCGATGAGATAACTCTCAGAAAAACAAGTTTTATTACGCAGTTATGACTTTATGAATCCATTGTTCACACTTCATTTGTAACAGGATTTCATTGCGATTTATCCGATAAGCGTTTGGGACGAAAGCCGTTGCCACTCGCGAGGAATGCACGAAAAAATATGTGCACATGTAAGTCATTAGTTAAGGATGGTATGTCGGGCTCAAATATTTGGCGATGCTTGCAAATCTCGGCGCCAGTGAGACAAAAATGCCGCTTGAAAGACGCCGACAGAAGGGCCTTTTGGACGGCAGCTAAAATAATATTAAAAAGACGGCATATGAAAACAAATGACCGTAGGATTAGGTATCAAATGCAAACCCTTGACAAGCGGCTTAAGAAAACATTACAGCTGCCGGTTTTCACAGAAGTATGAGAAATGTGCCACTTTTACGAAACAAAGCCTCAAACAGAACATGTTTGAATTATCACGAATTGTTCCCTCGTCGCATGAAACGTTATCTTTCCTTATATACAGTTTATTTGGAATGTTTTTACATGTGTGATTCATTAAAATACAAACTAATATAATAAATAACCAATATTTATGCTGCCTGCGTGCAGTACATACAAATCAACAAAATATTTAAAACTTATTTTTTGCCATTAAATGTGGTTAAATTGCTATAAAATTATTTACTTACGTAGACAATTAAATATCTTTTTAAATCTTTTCCCTACATGTTTATTGGATGAACTAACTTTTAATACCGAAGTCAGGTAATCACAAAAATTAAATAGAAAAAATTAAGAAGCTTTCAAGTTATTTACTCTTATTGTTCATACGATAAATTTTATTAATAAATAAGTAATATTATTATATGAAAACATGTTTATTATTCCTTGTTATTAACACAGACTTCCTTATTAATTTTCACATCGGAAACGGTGGAATATTTTAATCTCAAAGCATGAACCTTGCACTATGTGCTAAGCGCCATTCGTTCCAGGAAATAATATGAATGAATATGTGGGAAATATAAACAAGTATTAATAATACATTATTAATAATATATACCAATTTTGAATGTATGTGTCATGGAAATAGTGCTTAAGAAAATCCAAAACGCCATAACATGACGTATTAAAAAGATTCTGTTGGTCATATCCTTGGTCAAATCTAATCAATGACGTAAAGACTGACGTCACAAATATATCTCGCGCTGATCGAAATCGGTGAAGAACCTCAGAGAAATTGATATTATGAGTCATGACGCAAGATTGCCGAGAGATGACGTCATACACGGGCCTTACGCGGATCCAACCGACTTTGAAATTCATTATCATCACGATAATTATTAAGAACATAGATAAACCCGATATTTGCAAATTCGGAATTACCTGTATTGTTCCAATTGATTGACATCAATTTCCTGTTACGTATTATTTTACCCTGAAAATTTGAATGTGTAAATGAATTTGTAAATGTTTATTCAGTTCACTTGAAATGTAATGTAACAATAAGAATTTTCTCGAAAATAAAATTTCTCGTTCTATTAGGTAATAGGCGTACATTTGGCACATATAAATGTCTAATTATTATTTGCCTATGAATTATTTTTTTTTCTGTTTGATTAACTGCGATTAATTTTCAATTAAAATCGATCGAGTTCTTAGCTTGATCACGATGACGGTAGATATTTGAAATTACTTCAGATGATAATTTTTACTTTTTGCTTCATTATTTTCTAAAAATTGAGAGTTTAGTTTAGTTAGTTTAGTTTAGTATTACACTCTAGTTAGTTTCCTGACTTTTCATATAAACTAAGAGAAATCTATATTGATAACATAACATATGAAATGATTTAAAAATAATTGATAAAAACACACAAATTGAAAGTTAGTGTTAGACTTAATCTACCTATAATTTGTAATTATTTTAAAACTAGCTTTCCGCCCGCGGCCTAACCCGCGTTTTGAAAGAAAAACCCGCATAGTTCCCGTTCCCGTGGGATTTCCGGGATGAAACCTATCCTGTGTTAATCCAAGCTACCCTCTATATGTGTGCTAAATTTCATTGTACCTAATCGGTTCAGTAGTATTTGCGTGAAAGAGTAACAAACACACACACACATCCTCACAAACTTTCGCATTTATAATTATTATATTCACTACAAAATTGGAAGTTAATATCGAGAAGCCTTTTATTCGGTTGATTTAAGGATTTAGTGACAATTAATTTAGGTACATATATCTACATTTTTGAGATTATAATTACTGATGTTTTCCGACCATATTTACTTAATTAATAAAATTACCTACCTGTGGCTCTTTATATTTTATTTTTTTCCGGAAATAAAGACTCTTTGAAATGTAGATAGTTAGGTAAGTATTGGCAGTTTACAAAGTGTTTTCATATAGGTAGATACTAATTTCTTTTGGAAATGGATATGAAATGTAAATAAATATTGTGTTTTAAAAATACACATCACACCATCATCATGACGATTCGGCTTAATCAAAAATGACCAAGCAAAACATAATATAACGAGGCCGCAAACGTGACAAACCGCAGGCATTGTAGGAATTCACCAGAACCTTTTACAGGCTTGAGGAAAACGTTTGATCTCTTGCCAATTACCACCTACGTCACAAATATTATGCAAAATCGTCCGCTTAGACCAAAGATAATATTATAATACTACTAGATTTCCGACCGCGGCTTCGTCCGCGTTTCAAAAGAAAAACCCGCTTAGTTCTCGTTCCTAAAAAGTTAGCCTAATTGTCTGGGTCAATTATTCTGGGTCTTCAGCTACCTACATACCAAATTTAATTGTAAACAGTTCATTAGTATTTACGTGAAAGAGCATCCATCCATCCTCACAAACTTTAGCATTTGTAATATTAGTAGGATAGGATTAGTAGGATGGTTTAGACACAGTAGCACGCGCTCACCATGATTCACGACTCGTGACCGTGACGTCAGCGGTCGCGTGCAAGCTAACCTTCGCCGCCGGCATCACGTACACGCCGCGATTTACCTCATATCACTTCTTTATACGTGACTATGCGTATTTATATATTACACGCGTCAATTTTTTGCCGACGAATTCACACATTATGCACAAATATGTATGTCATGTATCTACGCAGTTTTGGCTTTTGAATATGTATTAGTTTTTTCAGTGGATAACATGTTTTGTTACATAGAAATTGTATAAAATGAATAATTCGCGTATTGATTGGCTATTTTCACCATTTTTTTCACGCATTGCTCAATAAAATAGTATAGACTATAGATATAAAACTCCAAATAGGCATATTTCGATAAAACTTTTAAATATTATATGATGAAAAATCTTGTTGAGGCAAATTGATTAACATACCTACCTAGGTAAACATCACTATTAATTGATTTCGCCATTAACAATCCTTTAGTGCAATATAGCGGATATATTATCGTGTTGGTTCTTGTACACAACCTAATAACATTATTATAATAAAAGGAAAATTTTTACAAGGACTCTTCATTACTTCCAGTTTACAACATAAATATGTCCATAGTTATGAATAATGCATATTCAGTCATTATCATTGACGTCACGAATAGAACTAATTATCTATTTTTGGAACTAAGACACTGCTATCTGATAATAATGTATAAATAGAATAATTGCAAGTGCACGTGCGCCCTCACGCAAAGTCAGCTAATAATAATTATCGGAATATTCCTACAATTATGACCAAGTGCAATCGCTTAGACCAACATAACTATTAACCCCAATTTATAGATAACACACTCGCAAATGGCTTTTAAATATCTTCATTCATTAATAAACGATGGAAAGGAAAATTTAGCAAAACATCTCCGAAAATTAATTAGAAATATTCCCAAGGATGTGACCAGGTTAGAGTTTCTTTATAATATTATCTAGCATTCGAAATTTCTAGAAAAAAAAGTCATTAAAATGTCGGACGTGTGAAATTCTTAATCGTCATCGTATTAGCATAATTCGCGTGTGGCAATTTAGTTCACACGAATTATTTGAATATGTTAAACGTAAAATTTTTCCTCTGAGACGTGACATATTACGTATTAGTCACAGATAAAAAAGTAAAAAAAAATCCCGCGCGAGTCAAGCAAATAGAATTAAAAGTTAAAACCCAAGAAGGCCTTCACGGCATTGTAGAGTTTATATTTTATCATTTGATTTCTGAGTCATCAACTTTCATTGCTACGTTTGTATTAGTCAGAGATAAATGAGTATTATATACCCTTTATTTTAATGTGGTTAAATTCCTTCCTGAATCATCAAACATTATTCCGGATGCTACTTGTAAACTCTGCATAAAACATTATTTTCCATAATACTACATTGAGTAAATTTTTTCGTTTCTCGTGTGCAAAATGTAACATAATTTCATAATAGTTTTAAATTTATAATTAACAAATCTTCTAATTATAGGTATTTAATTGAATAGGTCCATGGAAAATTGAAAAAAAACGTAATATGTGCCTATAAATATAGGTAGAGGCTAGAGCGCATTAAAAAATGCTTGCACCCATAAATACCTAATGTCTTGTTAATCTTAATAATCTAGATTACCTACATAATGATGACTGCATTATGCATATTCGTAGAAAAGAAATTGTTCAAATATACTTGATTTTCCTTTATTGTGTGTGTGTCATTAAACAATAAAAGCCGTATAAAAACCTTATCTTTAAAACCTTTTTGTTTTATCTATACTTTACTAATGACTATTAATTATTATGTCATAGATTTGGCGCACGTCCTCGCCTCTAAAGGACGGAATATTATGAGCGGAAAACGTGAGAAAATACACGAAGTTAACAAATAATATAATACTTGGTCTTTATTACAGTTTATACTTACTTTCAATTAAATAATACCTTTACAAAAATAGCTCTACATTCTCAATAGTAAAATTGTTTTACATTATTTAGATTTTTTTATGTTGTTTCAAAGTAGATAATATCCTGATATGACCAAATATTGATAAAAATTTTTCATTCCTACACAAACTCTTACCTATTATTAAACTTATAGGCGTCGCCGGAATATGATAATTCCCTTCAAATAAATTTTTTTTCAATCGGCTCTTTCCATCCACCTGTTCTTATCTCTTGTTAAGAAATTAGCTATTATTATCATTTTCAATTCCAAATTTTTGTATGGTATGATATTTGCTTAAACAAGTTTACTTAACTAATTTCTAGAAATTTTTTACATATTATAATATCTTTCATATATATTATTACTGAATTTTAGTATTTTTCACAATATTATGAATAACTAATTATTACTTATACTATCAAATAATATAACCGCGGTTAAACGTGCCGTGTGACGCATGCCGGTGCGCGTGCGCCGCTGACGTGTTACCGCTTAATTGACATATTTCCGCCTTTACATAAAGATAGTGGAATTTTTATTGGCTTGTCAAATCGATGTGTTTGTGTGGCGCTTTGTTTCAATTACAATATTAAGTATGTTGTCGAATTTCTATTACCTACTTCGAGTGTCAGAAGATGATTGACCACTGTATGTCTGTTAATATAAAAATCGCTAGGTTTAATTAAACAAAATATTTAAACTACCATCAGCTTTTGTGCTCATAAATTATACTATAAAATATTCAAATGTTTAAGTACGAAGCGTACCTGCTTATTTCGTAAAAGAAGGTATGTACCTATCATAAATCATGTTCTTAATTTACCACGAAAATAGTAAGCCACACCTTCAAATCAGCGATAGTAACAAAAATAAATCAATATTATCGTTTATCGACACGTATAAACGTATTCAGTAACACAACGGACATCACTATCAGCCTCATGGGTTCCATGCACTTGTTCGTGGTCGATAAACGTATCTATTTATCGATATCCTGAGCGCAATGATTACAATATTACCTACCTAACCTATATATAGAGCGTTGCGCTAGACATGTTTTTCGATATTACTTACAATAAAGATTAATACATACCTCCTTTTATATTTTAATGATAAATATCTAATCTATTATTCGCAAAAACAAGTTGTAACATTCATATGCACTTTGATACTCATTATCTACATTTAAATCTACCACGGTACAGCCCAACTAGAATACAGTGTTTTATATGCAATCATTCCTATCTATGCCAAAATATAGTAAGTACGTCATTTTAGTTGCATTTAAACTTCAAAAAACACACTACAAAACTCTACCTTCCTCAAAAGTCACAATACAGTCAACAATATTGATACAAAACCTCTACACACCTCCGTGAATATCTTACCAAACAATCGTATATCCTTATTTGAAAGTAGGTAGTAAATATTTGTAAAAACAGTTCACCAAGGAAAGTAGGCGTATGATAATAAAATGAACTCATAAGCAACGCGTGGGCTGACCACCGCCCACTCGTGTGACTAATGTCACTGTACCGCTACTGATCTTAATATTTATTTGTAATTTTTAATTTTAACACACTTTATGTTAAGGATTAAACACTAATAATAATTAAACAATCCATGTGACAAATTCATACCGATTTTTATTAGTAGATACAACAACATAAGACATACCTACAATAATTCACACAAACAACAGTTAAATTTAATAATAAGCTGTATTTAAAATAAATATTCAGGTCAACAGGAAAAGCTTTAAATATATATTTTATCTACAATATTATCTTTAACATTAAGATAGTATGAGCAAATACTCGTAACACTGTCAGAGATTTGCGTTTCTATTTAAAGACATAAAGACAGGTAGGTATATCTCGTATAGTGTCTAAAAGACATTACAAACATCCTGTTCGAATCCTTGCTTTATTCCGTACCTTAATTACTGCACAAAAAGGTAACATCGTCTGCAAAAAATAATAACATAGCATTTCGCAATAATCATTAGACTCTTCATCGGAACGTAATAGCTGCGCCCGTAATTCTATCTGTCAATAGTTATTACGAGTAATCCAAGATTGATGTCGAACAGAAGCTCGCAGGTTATAATTGAGCGAGCCATTGTAGGCGCCGGGGCTTGATTGATAGTCTGGCGATTATCCCGTCGTTGCGACACTGCTAACTCTTAATTAGATTCACCTTAATAAGATACCCTTGCATAATAGTAGCCGATCCAGCTTCATCAGATTAATTGTTATGCGACCGGCCACCGTCTCGAATCTTGATCAATGATTGCGCTACCGTACATTGTATCTACCTCGAATTACAGCTCGTTAACTGTATTACATTACAATTGCGTCGACTAAAGAACGTATCCACAAGTCGACTTGTAGAGCGAACGGGCGGTGACTCTACCTGTATCTAATGGCAGCCCTAAGATGAAAATTTGAAAGTTTCTAAATCGCGGCCAAATAGTAGATAGCAATAGGAAGAGCAATAGTGCATAGCCATCCGCAACAATTACCGTGTCGCGTCTCGGCGTGCGCCCGCGCCGGCAATTGTTTACGGCGCGCACGCGCGGCGCGGCGCGTGTCCCCCCGCGCCCCGGCGGCAGCTGCTCGCACAGGTGGCGCGTGTGGGAACTCGACGGCTCTGCTCGTTCCCACGATCGCGCGCCCTCAGCTCCCTATATAAGCCCCCGCCCGACCGGCTCACCGCATTCCGCGTTCAACGCTCAGCGCAAACGCACTCACTACTCGCTCACACACAATGTCTACCATGTCTTACGATCTCGCGTATCCGATCTCGGATGACGGCCCGCAACCCGTCTCGCGCACTTACCAATATCGCAAAGTGATGAAACCGATGCTCGAGCGCAAAAGGCGCGCTCGCATCAACCGTTGCCTCGACGAGTTGAAGGAGTTGATGGTCAGCGCTCTCCAGTCGGAGGGTGAAAATGTGGCCAAGTTGGAGAAAGCTGATATTTTGGAATTGACCGTTCGTCATCTGCACAAGCTGCGCCGCCAGCGCCGGCTCTCGCTGAACCCTACAGTGGATGCCGATCGCTTCAGAGCTGGATTTACTCACGCCGCAAACGAAGTCTCCCGTTGCTTGGCTTCCATCCCTGGAGTGGATGTGAGGCTAGGAACTCAGCTGATGACACACCTCGGACACAGACTGAACGACATCCAACGCGCTGCCGCTGGCAGCGACACGCCGCCGGCCAGCCCGCCCAGCCCCGCTCTGTCGACCGTGTCCTCCTCCTCGGGCTACGTGACCCCGTCGCCGCCGGCCTCACCCGTACCCATGCACACCGCCGTGCCGCTGGACTGCACCACCAGCAGCCTCAAGAGCGCGGTGTGGAGGCCGTGGTAAAGGATTCGCCCGGAAGGGCGGACCCGGCTCCGCGGTCACATCTGTTCCAACGCCGTTCGGAGTCGCCAGCCCTCCCAGTGTCCGCCCTCGTCCTGTCTAGTGCTAAGAAGTTAACTTAGATCTCATCACTGATTGTTTAGAGTAGGTTTCAAAACCTTTTAGTTAGTATAAGTTGAACTGAAAAGCTTTAATCAAAATAGTTTATAAGTATATTGTGATATTAAAGTTTAATTTTATTGTAGAGATGTATCGAGCCTTACCGACTATGAGTGGGTTCGGATTGTTATTATATTATCGTTAAAAAGATTTCACGAATGTGAACAATGCAAGAGAACAATTTAATAAAAAATATTTTTCAATGATATTTCTGTATTTCCTTCAACCACCCATCAACTCTAGAAAGAAAAGTTAATTTTTCAATAATTGCTCAGAGATAATAAATCACATGATTATTCAAATATAAAAAATAGATGTTACTGGAAATAATGTATACAAACAATATGGAGTGATAAATATGAAAAGAGGTTAAGGGCGCGGGCCTATGACCCGGCGCGCGTGCTCAGTAACTTTCCTGTAGACATACAAACAAACTCTGCGACACTAGAATTTGTATAAGTAATCGCTCTGTAACTGAACTCGATGACGACAGTACGAGAAATATTTGCCGCCGTTGCATAAGTTATTATATTCCTAATAAGCACAGAGACCATTAGAATATGCCGGACAAATAATTACGGATTAGTAGAATTTAAATATTTAATAAAAGAATTGATACGGAATTGATACCTACTGCCCTCTGATTTATTAGTTAATAGAATCATGTAACACCTGTATAAATAATACCTATTAAAATAATCAACGCAATTTCGGAACTATATCTATATTTTCTTTAGTTATCATAATATCTAAATAAAATGTAGAGCGCAAAAAGTAGAGTCATTTGTTTCGGTTCGGTGTTTTTAGTCTATCGCAATTTCCATAGAAAAACCATTGCTAAAATGTACGTCACATCAAGTTTGTGCGTAATACCAGAAAAAATTACCATTGAAAAACATCAAGTAATTTGTAAAGAGATAAGTATATTTTTTTAAATACAAAACAAAATAAATTTGTTGAAGCTAACTCCACTCTCCAGTATATAAGCATAATTGGAAATTGTTTCTATGAGAATTTGAGAAGAGAATCCACTAAAATAATTATAAATCATAATATTATGATCATGTGGAAAAATATCCCATTCATTTCAAATACTTATCACATTAATGGTTCAACCATAGTTCAACCTATGTATTCAACCTATGTATGTGTCGCCATCTATACCACGACTGGCGCAAACAGCGAGCTTTTAAAAGCTTTTTCTTCTCAGAGCCCTCTCTTTATAAGCCGTGGTATTAAGTAAAAGCCCGGTTTGTTAATAGCGTGTCAGTCGTTTTAAAAACGCGCTTTTTGCTTTCCTTTCCTTGTCGTTAAATCCCTTATTATTAAGTATTAAAATTCACTTGAAACTAATCTAGATGTTAAAAATAACAATTACAGACTAAAAATATTCTTATTATTATTGCAAATTATAAATAGACATTAAAAATGATCAAAATAATCAAGGGAAAATATTATCTATCATATTATGACGTACATAAACAAATTGAATTGTTACAGTTTTGACATAAATTCAAGTATTAAAGTTCACTGGAAATTATCTCATTCCTTTATTTAAAAATCTCATATCGCATTGCTTTCAATCTAAAAATGAATCCACTTTTGATAAAATTTTCTGAGTGTCGTCCGATCGAAATTGCTATAAAAAAATTGCTAGACGCGTAGAATAGGTTTATCTTAAAAATGTAGTGTGACAATGTAAGAAATTAACATGGTCGTCTTAATATTGTATAAATAATTAATATTATATATAGGAAAATAACATAGTCCTTAATTCTTTAATTATCCCCACGAGTAAATTATAAACGATAAACTCTTGGCCATCGTAAAGTTTTTGAAACTCATTATAATATAATAGTTTGTTATTATTTAGTATTTTCGTCTTATGAATTAATTCTTACTATTGCATCAGTATTTATTTAACTTGACCATAGATAAGAAACGAACGATGAATCGACATAATTGTTTAATTAGATAGAAATGAATGACATTATTTTCTTAAAAGATATAGCGAGTACGTATGTATAAGATGAAAAATTAAGAGAAAGAGATGTTGTATGACAAGCAGACAGTAAATACATATAGTACTTTTTTATTTTATACACAGTACCTATAACATTGGTATACAAAACAAAGATTTGATCTTCATAACATAATTGTAACGTTTAATCGAACCCTTTACGTTTCATTAAAAAATAAAAATAACTAACCATTTTCTGATCTCGTAACAGGAAAAATCAATTGCATTATCATGCCTACACCAATCGTTTCAATTTATAAAAGATCCGCTTATCAATTTACTTAGTTCAAATAATATTACGTAGATGATGTAAGTTCTTGCGTGCTCTTGTTAAAAATAATAGTACAAACAATCAACATAATAATATGGTCGACAAACGTTTAATCTCCTAGCTTCAAATTGCGCCGCTCGTTTCAAGAATTGGGTTTTAAACTTTAAATAAACACCGTTTTGTTCCTCTTATGATAACAATATGTCGTCATGAGTGAGAAAAATACTCGTGTCGATGGAAAGTTTATTCTCAAGATAATACATTAATGTGTACTTAATTCTACCCATTAGTCACCGCCGTAAATTAATTGTGTAATAAATTGACTATTTATTGTCATTTTTGTCATCACAATGTTTATAAAATACGTCTCCTCAAATATGTCATGAGAGTATTGATCTTATTTACAATCATTTATATGCTTGCAAGGAGTGAATGAACTTTACGTAACAAGATCCCGAAACTACCAGATATTATTTATTTTCTGATGATTTGTTAATGAATGTTGTATCACTCAATGTGACACATATTGTGAATCAGGAAATAAGTTATGTGTGGCCCTGACATCTTGGACAGTCCCAGAAACACGCGCTTAATAATATCTTAATAAAAATAGTGTTGATTAATAAACGGGGATTGTAGTTCAAATAAGAATACCTAATAATTGCTAGATCATATAATTATAAGAAATAGCAGTTTATCATGTAGTTGTAGCCAGGTTTACGAGCATACTATGGATAGAAAATTACTAACTGAAAGTTTAAAGACTTTCAGTTGAATAGGCAAGCATGTTTGTGTCAGAATTTGTTTAATCTATTTTGGAAATTTATTTCTAGTGGTGCTCACTTGTATCCTACCTAATACCTAATAACCCACCTAATTATCGTTTCTTACGAAGCTAACCATTACATTAAATAGTTACCAAAAATCCATGCGACTTACAAATAATCTCAACTGAAAAACAAACAATTCGAATGGACATGTCATGATTCACTGTAAATTCCGCTCATTATCCGAGTGTCTATCATGAAAATCGCATGATAGATAAGTAATTCAATCAGTCAAAAACAGTATGCTGATACCCTGAAGAAGGAGTGTTCCGCTCCTTATCGGTCCATTAACGCACGTGGCATCAGATCGGAGATAACAGCTGAGCTGCAGGGAAGCACCATGATAAGGAAAATCGTATCGTTTTGATAGAGTTCTGTGAAAAATACTACTTGCCAAAATGCAAGTGCGTGAAGGACAGTACACTTCTTATTTTTTTTTCTTAAATATTGTTATCATACTAGCTTCTAATTATATTATACTTTACTATATTATGGTAATACTTTTACACACATTGTTTTGCAGTTATTCTCTCAAGCTCAACTCTATCGCTTATATAGGGGTAGCTAAAATTGTTAACAACGGACGACCTATTTTTAAACTTAGTGCTGATTTACACAGGGTCAGTAGACAAGTCAGTCGCGGCGCCGAAATTCGGCGCCGCGACTGACTTTAACAGTTTACATAGACTTCAAGCCTCTGTACTGACTTCAAATCTGTTTACACAGGGTTTTTTTTCGGGTCAGCACTGATTTGCCTCGAATTTGTAGTCAGTTACTGACCCTGTGTAAATCAGCACTTATAGAATACCAGGGGCCGTATTATGACCTCTTGTTCCCAGTCAGTTTACACCCTGAATTTAACTGACTGGCAAATTTATATAATACCATAATTAACCATGGCTGGTTATTGCGATCATATTACGGCCCCTGTCCTATCTTTCTGGTGGGATCAAAATCGGAATATTTACATGAATATTATGTATAAAAATGTAGTAATAATAATAAATTGTTATTTGTAAAATATTTTATTTTTTTATAAGTTAATGCAGTTCACTGTGATATTCTCAAGAATGTTGTTTTGACATGGCCAAATAGATAATCTTTATTCGAAAACCTTGCACATCAAATCGTTTAGATAAAGCTCCGATAAAATTTATTGCATGTTACATAAAGTGTATATATGTATTTATATGTTATAAATCTATGAATTGTTTAACAATTAATGCTACGGGCCACAAAAGATTAGTAATAAATAGTAGCATCAATTAAAATAAGAATCACGTAAATCGGTTCAGAAACCTCGGCGTAATCGGTGTACATACATAAAAAATATACCTACCGGCCGAATTGAGAACCTCCTCCTTTTTTTGAAGTCGGTTAAGTAATTATTATGCAATAGAATTTAAATCTCGCAATTTCTACAGGCGCAACCAAACAAGCAAAGCTTAATTTTTTTCTAGAATCATTTCGAATATTAATTATGTACCTACAATTGTAGACTACAAAATACAGGACTTACATTATAATTGCAATTATTGAATAAATCGTTAATCACTTGAAGTAATCCAATACTTCAAGATGCCAAAATAATTCAGTTTATTTTGATGGTTGTGAGGACGAAAATAGATCATGCAGGTAGCTCAAAGAAAATGTAGGTACTAATTATTATTAATTATTGAGTTAAAATTTTATTTATTTATTTTTGTTGAGTTTAAATGTATATAATTAATGGGTCCAATTGCAATTTGGCAAGTTTTATTCATTTCTTTTTTTATTTTAACTGAAATTAAAAGTAATCAATTATGTTCTAGTAGGTACTAAAATATAACAACATTCGAAAAGATCAATTTTAACCTACTCTTGCAGTCTTACTCTACAGCTCTGATTCCAAGATTTCTTAGATTTTTCTATGCCCTAACAAATGCATACAAAAAGATATTTTAGTATTTTACAAACAAACGTCACTTATCTGGCTGTAACGCCTCCTCGTGCCAACCATGTGACTGTTATCTACCGCGTACACTTTGGCAACCGCTATCGAATAATTACTGATATATTAAACAACGTCACTGTGTTGAATTTCGAGAAAAATTGTAATGACGTCCAAAGAATCAGATTGTATCAGCCTCTTTATTTGCAACAATAAATATTGTAATTTTTTAATACACTAGCGGTCCGCCCCGGCTTCGCCTGTGGTAAATGTTCACGTTTTCTCTCCATAAGAACGATCCTCGTACTTCAAGGAATATTATGAAAAAGACTCAACCAAATCGGTTCAGCCGTTCTCGAGTTTTACGCTTACCACACACACAATTGACGATTCATTTTTATTATAACTATGTAGATAATTCTAAAGTTCGTTAGATTTAAATTAATCGAACGGTATCTGTGAATATATTAATCGAATGATGTATATAGATTTTAATCTACGAAATTGATTTAACATTCGAGAAAAAATCAAAACGTCATATAAACTTGTATTCGTATTTCGTACAGTCCATTGACGCAAGTAAAAATACTTATTAGTTTGTTAGTCATCGTTCATCTACAGTACAAGTGAAAAAAGCAAATAATTTGGTAATGTTATGTAATAAGTAGGTACCTACTTACTTAATAATATTTTGGTAAACTTGAAATTATGCGAAAATGCAATTGACATCCACGGTCCACCCTTGCTTCAACTCTATGCTACCGAGCTACCGACTACCGTTTTAATGTGGTTTTAATGCTCTAAGATGCTACTGTGATGCTACTTTTAAATACTTAGTTAGTAATCTATGGCTCTACGCACTCGGAGTACCTATAGGCTATACCTATCTACATTATAATATGTAGGTATGCATTAATAAACTAAAAATATCGTTCTAATTCTTCTAAATAACAAGGTATTCACATTTGTACAGAGTCATATTTTTCTTCTATAAATAAAAAATGATGGAGTAAAGCGGTAATTTTTTCTCGAATACCTAGAAACCTATATGTCACATTATAAATAGAATTATTAATAAGTGTTTCAATATTACACAACTTCAATATAATAACATCAAAAAATTGTAAGATTACCTACACACATTTAATCATAATTTATAAATAACTTTTTGTTTATTTCAGATAACTAGAAAAAGCGTTTAATTGCAACAATTTTACGGTTAACTTGAATGACTCAAGGCTCAAGCGAGTGAGTCAAATTAATAAATAAGAACGAATAAAAAACAAGCGTATAATGCCCTTTCCCTTACGAGCACACTTATTAAATTGACCCCGGTCAAGTCTTAATGATTGTGTGAATTGTATTGACGCAAAATATTATGTGTCCGTTTTTTATGTTCTAAAATTAGATGGAAATACGCATTTCATCCTCATTAACCGTCTCCGGCACGTAGTCATGTCTCTTTTTATTTACTCATTGCTTATTTATCCTTAATACGTGTATTGACTTTTGGAATACCATCAATGTAATAGGTTACCCGCAAAATTTGAGACTCATTGTCTTTATATCATGTCTCTAGAAATTGCATCATAATCCGTTCCAGCCTTTTAAGACGTCCACTGAAGGACATAGGCCTCCCCCAGATTTCCATTTTCCATAACGACCGATCACCAGCTGCAGCGGCCTGACTCCAGCGGCTCCCCGCCATGCCAGTTGCCACTTTGATCAGTCCATCTTGTTGAAGGCATCATATGAATGATTTTTATCAAATATGCCTACTCGGTACATATAAACTGTAAATTTTCAGAAAATGCTAATTAATGTCCTCTTTCTTGGCGTGAACTAGTGTCATTTAGGGAATTCAAGGAGAAAAGACTTTCTTTTATAAATTGTGACACGCACGTCTTACAAACAATGATGCGTAACAATCATGTAATAATAGATATAATTCTATTTTTACTCTGAATTATCTAGAATTAAATAACGTTTTAGTTACGTAATTTGTAACTGAAATTGTTGTCAAGCCGCCTTTTAACCTCATATCAACGGAATATTTGCAATTTTCATTATCAGTTGTGTTTAATTATTAATAAAGTTAAAAAGGCCCGGCCAATTAAATCGGTTGTCAAGTAAAAAATGATCAGCGTATAAAAAATTTGTAATTTATCAAGAAAGCATTAGAGAATATTTGTACTTAGGTATCAATTAAATTAAAATATTTACTAAATCAATAATTAATATTATTAACTTTTATGCTTTTTACAATTTGCTTTCTGTAATTAACTGTAACTATTATGAAAAAGAAAATACTCATTAATTTTCATTCATTAGACAAGTAAATTAGTAGAGCTGCTGGCGCTAGCAAAAACACTTTTACTTTAATATTTGGCAAGTTTGAAAAGGACAAACCTTTTTTCCTCATCAATGCATTTCAAAAGTAAACAATTTGATTACCTAATAAAACTAAGTGCATTAATATCAGACGTTATTACTTTAAAATTGTGGAAAATTCAAGCTTTGCGAATGTATATAGAAAGCATGCATATTTGTTTACCACACATACGTTCTAATTTCATCCTTTAATAAGTTATATCTCTAGAACCAGTGCACTAGATTAAATTCCACTTGAATTGAATTGAGACGTTTCTACTGCGCTTCAAACATCAATAGATGAATAGAGCAATCATCGTTAATTCATACAAGGGCAGAGGCGATGTGATGCGTGTTTCGAGTAATTGAGTAAATACTCTAATTTTCCTACAAATATATGGGTTATTATATCTTTGTTGTTGTGTGTAATGTCGTCAAAATTTGTTTGATATTGCGTCCACACAGAGCTCACATACTCTGATTATACTTAGAATAATAATGAATCGACAAAAACAATACGTCATAGATAATATTATCTATCTATGTATTTATGGTCAATATACAATTATATATTTGTGATTTTCACATTAAATATCGTTTTATGTACCTACCTAACTTTAAAAATACAGGATTGATAACATCTAGGTATTTTTTATTATAGCAATCAAATAAAACAACAATGTTAATTTTAATCAATTGGAATTTCCCCGCACGTTCAAAAATAGGTACGTAGCCACATCTATATTCACAAAATATAATGATTACCTAGTACCATATTAAAAATAATATAATATCAAATATGTATAAGCTTATTTACTATAGGTATGATTGGTGATAGCGAAAGCACCATCTCGTCAAAAGAAAATCGAAAAAGAAAAAAAAAACATCTTTTGTCATGGAAAACGTGCTACAAACTACTTTCAGAATGGTCCATCTATTAGGCTATTTGGCATTCCACACAAAAGCTAAGAAACGGATTCGCTGGAAACACTACTATTTTCCAGTTACCAAGCTTGTATAACTATAAGTATAAAGCCGAACGTTCCGAACATAAAGAACTGTACACATTATAATTATGGTAGCTAATGAATGTCGCACGCCTTTGTGGCCGCACCATTAGCTGCCTTGTTTGCGGTGGAATCTTCCCACATTATGATGATAACCCGCTTTATCAAACGGCGCCCACACGAGACTATCTCTAACTATTTTTAACGAGTATATTATTGATGCATGCTATCTTAGAACACGTGCCGACGCTGACTTTTCTCTTATCGCTTAGGAATTCTCCGCTGTGCAACTTATAAATATTTATGCAATAGACAAAACATTATGTACATCAACAACGTGCGTCATCTAGGTAATTGCTGCGCTTATAAATATGTTTACGGACAGTTAATCAAATTAAACTGAACAGGAATAAACCCATCTGTATTATAAGTACCTCACCAATTATAAATCGTGTATTTTCCTTTAAAATAATAGGTGAGGTTGCGTTAATTGCCTGTCGTACTTGTTAAATTAATAGCTATTTAATGACTGCATCAAAAACTAAATCTCAAATAATATATACGCCTGTGAAAATTTACCGAGTAAATCATCAGTAATATGCTTACGCCTGGCATTGTTTTTAAGGCATAAATTAAGTCAAATCTAAACAGCCATTCAATCCAAGAATCGATCGAGCGATTGTGATCACTAACAACCTAATTTGTTGTTCCAATTTGACTCATTACTTATATGATATATATCGGTAAAACCGTAAAAAAAGGTAAATTCTCCATCGACATTCAACACCTGCCGCAGCGTTAGGGAAAATCAAATTATCTGCAAATTCATAAGTGCGATATATGTATTTGCATGATAGTCTAAACCTCTAGTCTAATAATGATTTGTTAAATTGGAAGCAAATGTTACGGATCACACTAATCTTAACTTCTAAACACTGTAGAGTAACATTGTAAAGCTTTGTTTGTTTAGTTGAAGTCGCTGATCTAAGGAACTGAAAAATCTTTTCTTGTTGCATAGTAGATATCGAGGAAGGGTTTCCAGTTATTTTTTAATGTAAGTATTAAATAGTACTAAGTTTCAAGGAAGGAACCGATTGATGTGACTTTTTTACAAAACGATTTGCGTGGGATTCAATAAGACATGGTTCTAATCTAATAGAACTTATTAGTGAAAATATTCAGATTCCTCACTTCTGTTGTTTATGGCGTACTAAATATGTATTGTTATGTGAAAAAAATATACTGTGAGACAATTGTCTGTCCAAATTCTTGAAATTAGTGCGTATCTTTAATCTAAGTAATAAGTCCAAATAAGGTTGAATTTATTTTGATTTTTGGTGTATATTGTACAAGCAAGTTTATTGCTTTTGGTATGTTTTGTAAATATACCTGAAAGTAATGTTAATAAGTTTTTTTCTTTTCAATAATTACCTACCTCTATACCAAAATATTTTGAACAGCTTTAAAACTGTTTTTGTATAGGATTGTGTATCTATTCTTTATATTTTTTTTATTAAAATCAATGTTCATTATTTCTAATATGAATTAGTTTAGTATCATAATATTTGTCATAAAAAATATAAATAAATAATGTATTGTAATTTTTCAATATCTTAATATTGGTTCTGTTCAACCACCACATATTTTACGTAAAACAAATAAAACAACATCTACAAATCGTCAATTTATTATCCCATTACAAAACCTTATATCTGGCTTTATTAATCATATGATGTGAAGATGTCTGCAGTTTGAGCAGTTCTTCCTTAATGAGGCGAGTTATTTCCGACTTCGCTTTAGCTACAGCTAATTCCTGTGAACTTTCTATGGCGAGGTATAATTTTCTTTCGCCCTCTGGGGGAGTTTTGCCCGGAGGCACGTAAGTCCCTCGCACTGTTATACCCGCCTCTGAATACTCGCTTATAAGTGCTAACGCCTCCTGTAAAACAAAAAAGAAAAGGTTAAATAAAAATATTTTTTCGTAGAATTAACATTTTGGTGTTTTTTTGCCTTTTCCGATTACACAAAATGTGATTCTAAATAGGATAAAAAATAAAAAGTAGAATTCTGACAAAGACATTTTGAAACTTTATCGACAAAAGTGACAAACCATTGTTATTTCTAAAAAAAAACAGGACCAATAGCTAAAAATGTAAAAATATTTTAAACCACTACTTTAACCGAAATCTAAACCTTTGATAAAATCACAAAATTACCTTTAAATTAATGACAATAATAACATCTGCGTCTATTTATCAACTTAACACAAAAGTAAATAAAAGCACCGATTATAGCTAACTTCAGCAGCATATTGACTGTTTGGAGCAAACACTAACTACTGACTGAAATGCATACAACATTGCAATATATGACCCTAAAAGATATCTAGGAAATAGGTTTATTAATAATAAATCTTATACAAAGGGTTATAAGTCAGCGATATGGCTGGAAAATATTTGTGAGCGCATAATTTGTATTCGAGTCATTGTTAGGGCGTATTTATTTATTTTATGCGATAAATTTAATTAAATTGTCAGTGGTAAGTGTTTATTGTTGCAATGTGTGATATCATTATATTCGCGTAAGAGCTTATTATTTTTTACTACCACAATTTATTACGACATTATAGAACTATAGCTAGATAATTAATAAAAACGAAGACAAATTTAAGAGCTTGGGTTTATTTATTTGTCTCTCCTGCGGGCCAAAATGAATAATTTTTTGTCTCAGAAGAGTGTTTATTCGTCGTTTAACATCATTTTGGTGAATTAAGTGAATTAACTTCTTAAACGTATTCATATTTTTTGTCTTTTATTTTACAGGTAAAAAATACCCGAAAATTATTCCTTCGTATGTATGACGTCATTTGACGCTTACCACATTTTGGAACAATAATATGATCTTTAAACGCCAAAAGATAACGTCAATATTTTGAAAAAGCAAAAAATATGGGTACCGTCATTTTTGATCTAGTTTTGATTTTAATAATTTTTGCAATTATAAAAATAAAATCTAATCTAAGCAAATAATGACGTCTATAAGATATTATTGATCTATTCGCTAACCTTGCTCCCGATAACACTACAATAAAAACTAGGAACGCAATTAAAACATGTTTAGCATTTGACATGCAAAATAAACATGCGATATGATCAAAACAAGTCTATCCTGGTTTTTAAATATTCAAGCATAATTTCCTTATTTTTTCATTTTATACGATTGAGTGCTAATTATTACATTTATTAGGTTTTAGTTACTATCATTGTTTTTGCAAAAAGAATAATGTATTTTATATATTAAAAACTAGCTTTTGCCCGCGACTTCGTCCGCGTGGAATAGTGACTTCCGGCAGAAAAGTATAGATAGCTGTGCCCGCGACTACGTCAGCGTGTAACTCCTTGTGTATTATTAATTTAAAATGTATTGGTAATATTATTTACATCAGGTTCACATGAGGCTTAAGGACCTATAGAATCAAAATACTTTAGCGCAAAGCTTCCGGGTAAACTATATTGAAAGTTGACCCGTCCGGCACGTGAACATAAAGATTTCTAGAACTGCTAACACGGGAAAGAGCAACGTATAACTGACCATGCGAGAAACAACTGACACCGAGATCTACTCCGGCAACATGAAAAGTCTGCCCTTGAGCCTTATTTATTGTCATTGCATAACACACCGATACTGGGAATTGCGTCCTTTTAAATTGGAATGGAAAATTATTTGGTATTAAGGGTATTCTGGGGATAAAGACGGTTTCTCCTGCACCGCAACCTGTTAAAATTTGAGCCTCGATTATATTTTGTTGCAACTGGGTTACTTTTAGTCGAGTTCCATTGCAAAGTTGTGGTGGTCTTAAATTTCGGAGTAGAATAATCGGAATGCCAATTTTTAAACAAATTTCGTGAGAAGGAAGTCCGGGCATATTTAAAGAATTTAAAAATTCTATCGGGTAATTAGTTGCTTCTTGTTCATCGACCATTCTATTTATTGATCTATAAACTTTGCTTTCCCCCTGTATATTCGACAGTATTTTGTTATTAATCTCAGATGCCTGGTCATTGCGAGGAGTTAAAATAGATCTTTCGCATAGCCAGGAATTGTCCCTATTTAATATATTTGTTACGTCACCGTAAACCGACGATATAAGATGTGGTTGAGATTGCACTATACAACATAATTCAGGCGTCAGAATAAGTTTTCCTTGGTGTAGTTGTGGATAGGTACCTTCACCAATCTTTAATAATGAATCAGAAAATTGACTATCATCCGGGTTATCTCCAGTTCTCACTCGCATGTTTATAGTCAAATGCACCGATTGTATATCACGCCACAAATAAGAGCTTTTCAGGCAAGCCCTAACCTCATCAGCTCGGGTTCCCCGTGGTATTACCGGTAAGGTTTGTCGGAAATCACCACAAAATAAAACCGTGATACCGCCCATTGGTCGATCATTTTGTCTTATATCCCTTAAAGTTCTATCTACCGCTTCTACTGCTTTTCGATGGGCCATCGTACATTCATCCCATATGATTAAATTACACTCGCGTAATACCTTTGCTTTGTCGCTATTTCTTGAAATACTACAGGTTGGACTTTCCGTGCGATCTAAATCAATTGGTATTTTGAACATAGTGTGAGCCGTTTTACCTCCTGGTAGCAATGTTGCAGCTATCCCAGATGAAGCTACGGCAAGAGCTATTTTACGCTGATTTCGAACATAAGCCAATATTAATTTAGTCAAAAAGGTTTTCCCAGTTCCTCCAGGTGCATCTAAAAACCATATTGTTCCCAAATTATTTTGAACACTTCCGCACACACGGTCATAAACTGAACGTTGTTCTGCAGTCATCATTGGGACACCGTTTTCTAATGTTGTCAGCAGTTCCATTAAGTTGTAACCAATCTCTGCGGAATATTCCCTATTAGTTACCTCTCCGACTGAGGTTGGTGTTGGCAAACCATATTCACATAGTGATTTACCGCCAACTGCTGTTAACTCATCCTGAAGAGCTAATAAGCACTGATTTATGGCAAGATCACGGAAATTATCATTAGTTGTGCCTTCATCATTGTTAGATATATTTCTAAGAAAGTCTTCTGAAAATTTGTCTTTATATTTTTCCCATAATTGTACAGCATCTGACAAATTACAAAATGTAAGTAATGTTACAAATAAATGACGTAACCGTCTTGGATTATCACTAACACAGGATTCTGCTAAAGCGTCATCCCAATGCTGATCATTTTCAAGCAAATGACGCGCTTGGCAAGCTGCATGATAACTGGGATAAACAACATTGTCTACTTTTCTCAAATCTATAAATGAGGTTGGTCCTCGCACAGTATGTAATAATAATCGCAAATAGAAACACTCAGCGTTGTTAGGATGAACGGTGTATACTCTACCAAGAACATGTTCTTTGAAAATACCTGACTCGCCATCTACAGGCCTGCCACGGCGTCTACGATTAAAGACACCTCGTTGCTTATCGTAGGTATAATACGATGGAACTTCTTCATATAAAAGAGATTTTGCAAAATCATCAGTTTGGCAAAGTCGAAAGAATGCTAATAAAGTTGTTTGTCTAGGGTTCTCTAACCGTTCTGTGACATTTTCGGTGTTGAAATATATACGTTGACCGCCTTCAAGATGAACATCCAGATGGGTCACAGGTGGATATCTTTCATGAATGTTGAAACTTAAGATCCGCCACACAGCTTCTGAAGAACTTATATATCTGCCTGACTGAAATCTTGTAACTTCATCATTTTCATTTCTCAAAGCAAATGTAGCTTGGTCACTGCCCTTATTAATGTACTTACAAATATATTTTATTGACTCTACACTATTACACATTTCAACATTTATGTGAGCTTGAAATGCTCTGGACAACACAGGAGAATACGGAACGACCCACCTATTGTCTAAAATAACCTGTTGTCCAGACACTCGCTTTTCAACAGTGAAACCACCAGTATCTCTTGAACGGCGACGATATTTCGGGTATCCATCATGTCCTGTTACAGTTTCTTCCACTAAGGCTTTTGGATATCTTTTAGTGCAACGACCGTCTTGCATGCAAGAAGAATTCACGTTAAATGCACCACATGGACCATGTATCATATGAGTTTTAACAATGTCGTATAACTCGGAATCTGCAATCGGACTTGGAATTTCGGCACTGATTAAACTGTCTACATCATTAGGTCGAACCTTATCTTTTAACCAAAGCAGGATATGTGCGTGGGGTAAGCCGCGTTTTTGCCATTCAACACTATACATATAACACAATACTTCTCCAAAAATGTTATCTTTGGTAAATAGATCTATCATTGATTTTAATTTTAAATGAAAAACTCTTGCGATGATATCATGGCGGTCATGCGGTGCTTGACCCTCAAGAAGCTCCCGAGTGATTTCATCCCACTTAGGATTGGTAGTTACAGTAATAAATAAGTCGGGACGTCCATATTTTCTTACGTAACAAAAAGCATCTTGAGTACGTTCGTGCATGTAGCGTGGACCACCAGTAAAAGAAGAGGGCAAAATAACTAAACGGCCCATATTCACCGTATCATTATCTTGCTGCATGGCGTCGCGAAGGTGCACGTATTCTTCAGCGCGCAGCTGCCTTTGATTAGATCGTATATAAACTAATCTTTCGGTTTCAATTTTTGCGTACATGTCTACAATAAACTGATTGAATAAGCCACGAAAACGTTGCAAGTATACAAACCTATTCCGTCTTACTTGCAATTGGTAACAGTAAAATTGAAGGCATGAAATCTTTTTATTATAAATAGGTGCGCCTGTATGCGGATCAGTTTGGTATAAAGCAAAATTATAACCATCTTCCCCTCGACAATATATCAAAGGATATTGCAAACCGTCGTAAGCCCTGTGGGTTTCGTAAATACGTTGTAAACGATTGTCTCTGGAACGGATAACGATATCACGCCTATCACATTCCTGGTCGACCAATACCACAGCAACTTCATTCGTGGATGGAGCATTATAACGCCCAGGGTGTTCCTGCGTTGGACGCCTATCGGCATTTATAACAATTTTATAATTGTTATCATCATCTCGAGGAAGAGCTTCTAATGCCGATTTAAAACTGCATACATACGAATTAATCTGATGCAACATGTTCTGAAGTTGTGAAATGAGTTCAGCATTTAAATTTGGGAAATATTGATTTCTTATATTCGACTGTTCGTTGTAGTCGGATACAAAATATATTTGAAGAAACTTAGGTTGGTCTTCAGGCAAAAGAGATCCTATCAAATGGTAAACCTGACCTTGTATTTTAAAAGTAGGCATGAAAGGACCTTCGGAGATTTGTTGAGCACCAAAGGATGTCATCTGAAACGCACTATTATAAGTGCGAATGTTGTCGAAAAACTGTTTAGATTGCACATGTTCCCCTAAAAGTAATGATTTCAAAGGTTCCGGTGGGTCTTCGAATGAAGGCAAATTTATTTTACCTCCAGAACAACAGAATCCAGCCGACTCCTTACTCCACTTTAAAGCATTACAAAAAGAACATACCACGTTCATATCGCCTATTACAGAAGATGATCTGTAATCAATTGTGAAATTATAAGCAAACCCACTTTTATATTTGTCTGACCACGCCACCGTATTTCTAGATTGATCTTCTATGTGTACATCTAAGTTATTAAGACTATGACGAAATCTGTCTGCAGTAAGACGGGCCTCTCGCTGTTCGTCCGTTTCAAGAGACCGAATATTTTCGATTCTTAATCTTTCATTAGACAAACTTATTAATCGTTCTTGTGTCAAAGAATTGTAATGTTCGCGTACCGACTCTAGTCGTTGTTCATGCTCATGTTCATCTTCGAGTGATCGAACAATATTATGGTGCACCCTATCATTTGTCAAACGGTCTTCATATTGAGTAAAAGTTTCAGATTCTCGAGATAAAATATGACGTTCGCGGTCAGCTGTGAGACGCAATTCCCTCTCAGTGAAGGTTTCTGACTCGCGAGACAATATATGACGTTCGCGGTCAGCTGTGAGACGTAATTCCCTCTCAGTGAAGGTTTCTGACTCGCGAGACAATATATGACGTTCACGGTCAGCTGTAAGACGTAATTCCCTCTCAGTGAAGGTTTCTGACTCGCGAGACAATATATGACGTTCGCGGTCAGCTGTAAGACGTAATTCCCTCTCAGTGAAGGTTTCTGACTCGCGAGATAATGTATGCCGTTCGCGGTCAGCTGTGAGACGTAATTCCCTTTCAGTAAATGTTTCGGACTCGCGAGATAATGTATGTCGTTCGCGGTCAGCTGTGAGACGCAATTCTCGTTGTGAAGCAGTTTCAGCTGCTCGGGATAACACATGTTGTTCTTGGTCAATGGTAAGCCTTAGCTCTCGTTGAGAAAAGCTTTGAGACGCCCGTGATGTAGCTCGTCTCGCTCTGTCAGCTGCTAATCGCATCTCTCTCTCTGAAGAGCTTTCATTGGCTCGAGAAGTTGAGGCACTAACTCTCATAGAGTTTAACCGATATGCTCTTTCCTCTGCCGATTCTTGAGAACGCGCATTTCTCATCCTCTTAGCATCTCTAGAATTTCGAGATAAAGATGGTCTTTTTTTAGGTGGCATTGTGTATTTTTAATCAACAGTAACTGAAGCTACCTTGCACTTATGAAATCTATTAATATTATATAATATAAACACTACTAAAATAACTAAAATGCGTACCTACTACTACTTACAAAGAAATAAAATGTAAACTAATAATATGCTTAAACACTACCGAAACCTATAGAATAACAACAAAAGAAATCTATAAATGAACTATAATAATTATAGTTAAACACTACTATAATAAATATATGATAATTACGAAAATAAACTATTAATACCTACCAAAATAACAAAGATACGTACCTACTGCTACTTCACTTATAAAGAAATAAAATGTAAACTAATAATATGCTTAAACACCACCAAAACCTATAGAAAAACAAATAATTACGAAAATAAACTATTGATATAATTAAACACTACCAAAATAACTAAAATACGTACCAATTGATACTTCACTTATAAAGAAATAAAATGTAAACTATTAATATGCTTAAACACTACCAAAACCTATAGAAAAACAAATAATTACGAAAATAAACTATTAATATAATTAAACACTACCAAAATAACTAAAATACGTACCTACTGCTACTTCACTTATAAAGAAATAAAATGTAAACTAATAATATGCTTAAACACTACCAAAACCTATAGAAAAACAAATAATTACGAAAAAAAACTATTAATATAATTAAACACTTCCAAAATAACTAAAATGCGTACCTACTGGTACTTCACTTATAAAGAAATAAAATGTAAACTAATAATATGCTTTAACACTACTAAAACCAACAACAACAACAACAAAAGAAATCTGTCAATAAGGTCGAACACTCTGAACGTCTATTCGCATCAACAGCCAAATATTGTATGAACCTCGCACGCGGACCCGCCGCCTTTTTATAGCTCCCACCGCGAAGCGCGTCGAACGCGGCAACTGATACACAAAAATAATCCTTATGGCATGATTCTGTATTCACGCGCGATGACTTATAGCGTATTTCATGTTCAGTAGCACCTCGTTAAGTCGAACCTCGATAAGTCAAATACCTCCAAATCTAGAAAAAATGTTTTGTTCCCTTCCCCTCAAACACCAAAACCTCCATTACTTGAAATCTTGACCCTCTATTAGTTGAAATAATCACCGAGTCCCTCCAAGCCATTTTGGTACATATTTTCACTCTTTAACCGTTCGAAGAAGTTTAGTTGATCTGCTCTTAAACATGCAATAACCTATCTTATTTTGCGTCCCTCTACTTTTATCTCCAATTCTTAATTTATTTTATTTTAATTGCCATGGCTAAGTGCACGTTTATATTTATTTTTTCTTATTCGCATTTGTTGCACGTATAAAAATGTATGTATCCAAACTGTGGATAATGTTGTTGGTTGGACAGTTATACCTGTATTTAGATTAAGTTTTATTGTACAATTAACCACTGTTCTGCTGTTTATTATCCCTAATAAAGAAAATAAAATAAAATAAAATAACTCGAAAAATTAACTTTCACCTTTGTATCTCGACCATAGCAACGTTTTATTTTACAACCTTTATCTACAACTTGATCATTTGGAATTTATTATCTCTATTGTTCGAACAAAAATAAGTTGCCGACTTTAAGAACTTGAACTTTTTTGTGTACTTTTTATGTAAAACAATCGATGTACAGCTGCTAATGAGCCTTAATAAAATAAAATAAAATAAACTTGCCGACAATGTAAGTACACTATTGTTTCTTAGAAAACATTTTAGGACTATACCATAATAAATTTATGACTCACGTAAACACGTGTTTGCATTATCTGATGACGAAATTATTTTTATTTTAATTGCCATGGCTAAGTGCACGTTCTGATGAGTCTTTTTCCCAGACAGATGAAAAGAACTCTGCGAACATATTACTTATTTTCAATATCTGTATGTGCTGAACGATTACCCAGAGTAAGCGTGGGAACGGACGAAGCGCGTTTTTTGTCTTTAATGTAAGACCAAAAAAGTTTTGTAGATTGGGGTAGCAACGCAACTTATATCGGTCAGTTTCCTAGCGGTCCGCCCCGGCTTCGCCCGTGGTACATATTTACGTTTTCTCTACATAAAAACCATCCTCGTACTTCAAGGAATATAATAGAAAAGAATTATCGAAATCGGTTCAGCCGTTCACACGTGATGCCATGACAACGCGAAACGGGTGCAGACCCGCCGCCTTTTTATAGCTCCCGCCGCGAAGCGCGTCGAACGCGGCAACTGATACACAAAAATAATCCTTATGGCTGCATGATTCTGTATTCACGCGCGATGACTTATAGCGTATTTCATGTATAACTTTGGTGTTTCTACACCGATTTACATGATTCTTTTACTATAACCTGCCCAGGAGTATGAAGAATAATTGTGCCAAATTTGGTTAAAATCCGTCGTGTAGTTTTTGTTTCTATAACGAATATACAGACAGACAGACAGACAGACAGACAGACAGACAGACAAAAATTTTACTGATTGCATTTTTGGCATCAGTAGCGATCCCTTATCACCCCTTCATAGTTTTTTTTTAAATATATTTCATGTACAGAATTGGCCTCTCTACAGATTTATTATAAGTATAGATTTATTTAATGATACCGCACAATCAACTCATATGATATGCAACAAACTTTTATGTGATTTTTGGTACAAGTAAATAAAACATTACTACGACATTTACTCCACGCCAATCGCAACTCTAATAAATCTTTTTAATTCAAAATTCGACTTTCATTTATATCTTCACTTTCGACTTTGATTTTCAACTTTGACTTACAACTTTAAATTTGACTTTGATTTTAAACTTTGACTTATAACTTTAAATTTGACTTTGAACTTCAACTTTGGCTGTAAATTTGACTTTCAACTTTCCCTTCATAGTTAACTTCCAATTTGACTGTAACTCCCACTTTGACTTTCAACTTTAACTTCAACTCCCACTTTGATTTTCACTCCCACTTTAACTTTGACTTTAACTTTCACTTTAACTCCCACTTTGACTTTCACTTAAACTCCAACTTTGACTTCCACTTTACCTTGCTAGTGACCCTCCACCTGGCCTGCTGCGGGAAGTCGTTGATCTCCAACTCTGTTTCATACTTCCTGAACACTTCCTCCGCGGGTTCAGCGTTCGCCTCATCCCGAGGCTGGTAGTTCAGCCGCGTGTTCAGTTTCGCCGCTAGCTGTTCCGCTACCGTTTTAGCCTGGACAAAATAATAAAATTGATAAAATTTATTATTGTTATATTATTTTGATATCTAAGTAATTTAATGAGTGAATTAGTTTGTGATTAACAATTTAGATGCTTTAATGTAAGAAATCGGGATTAAAAACAAATTGGAACTAAATATTTTAGTGCTTTTTGAAGTTTATTTTCAATAAAATGTTGTTTATATTATGTAATGCAGGCAAATATAAGTATCATGTTTTTGGGCGTTTATTTGCGTGTGTGCGTGTGTGCGTGTTTTCGCGAGCGCACATGCGCATATACTTATGCGCACGTGCGCGTCTGTGTTTGTGTGTGTGCACACGTGCACGTGCGTTCGACTGCGTGCGTGTACGTGTTTACGTGTACCTATAAATGTTCATGTGTGTATAATTGTATATACAATACTAGCGGTCCGCCCCGGCTTCTCCCGTGGTACATACTTCGCAATAAAAGGTAGCCAATGTTCTTTCTCAGGGTCTAAAGATCGTCCGTGCCAAATTTCATCAAAATCGGTCCAGTAGTTTTAATGAGCCTATTCATTACAATCAAACAAACAAACAAACAAAGTTTTCCTCTTTATAATATTAGTGAAGATACATGTTTGCTCACCGTGATGAGCGTGTGCGTGGAGGGCGAGCCCTTCAGTATCGCTTCAGCGGCCTGCTGCGTGGCGCCCTTGTGCTCGACGCCGAGCCCCTTGGCCAGGTTTATGCGTGAAGCCAGACGCTTAGCGAGTTCTAACTTCCCGTCTGCTCCGGTTGCAGCAGCACCCGCTGCTCCAGCAGCCGCGCCAGCTACGCCCGGCTGCATAAATTATTGGTTAATTATTATTATTTTAGTAGTAAAGTTAATAGTGTATTTATAAATGTAAAGAAATTAAGTCCGTAAAGAATATAAAATTGTTTCTATGATTTATATTCACAAAAAATACAAATTTTATGTCTAATAGCACTCACTTATAGAAATGTTAATAACGTATCGTGCGTTATTAAGCTATGCTTCGTGATAAAGAATCTTATAAGGGGTCTGATGAGTAGTAACTGAGCATATATGTTTCTATGATTTATATTCACAAAAAATACAAATTTTATGTCTAATAGCACTCACTTATAGAAATGTTAATAACGTATCATGCGTTATTAAGCTATGCTTCGTGATAAAGAATCTTATAAGGGGTCTGATGAGTAGTAACTGAGCATATAAATGGACAGATAGTAAATATTTACATATATTCGATTTTATTTCATTTATTTTTATTTCATAAAAATATGCAAAAAGCAGAAAAATATGCAAATGCTAAAAAATATATTTCTTACTTTAATTTCCTTAACGATTTTCTTAGCAGCGAGCATAGTCTCGATCTGCTGGTCGAGGTCACCCTCAACATCTTCGTCGTCAGAGTCCTGCAGCCCGAGCGCCGCTTTTTGGTACTTCTTGCGTTCTGTCGCCGCTTGTGCTTCTGATTCGTCGAATTTGAAACCTGATAATAATGTTTGAATGAGTGTTCTACTTTTAGTTACGTATGAATGTGTTTTAGTTCTCTTTTGATTTGAGGATACATTTTCTTTTGAGGAATATTATTGAAAAAATATTATTTCCAGAACAGTTTTGAGAAAATTTATGTAAACATCAATTTCGTTGAATTTATAACAGATCAGGAATCAGATTTAAATTTTAAGAAGTACAGTACAGTAAAATAAAACAAAAATAAAGTGAGTACGCATGTTGGCCACGTTTGCGTGTGAATGCCGTGACGTGTGTTGCGTACGGGCGTGTGTGCATGATTCCTATATATAAAAAAGCCGCCAGCTCGAGCGCGTGTACACGTGCGCGCGTGTGTCCCATACCCTTGCCGCTGAACCCGCCGCCGGTGTGCACCCGCTTGCCGTCCTTCTCCTGCGCCTCCTTGTAGCGCTCCCAGAGCGCGCGCAGGTCGGGCGGCGCGGCGCTGCCGGCCAGCTCGAGCGCGTGTACACGTGCGCGCGTGTGTCCCATACCCTTGCCGCTGAACCCGCCGCCGGTGTGCACCCGCTTGCCGTCCTTCTCCTGCGCCTCCTTGTAGCGCTCCCAGAGCGCGCGCAGGTCGGGCGGCGCGGCGCTGCCGGCCAGCTCGAGCGCGTGTACACGTGCGCGCGTGTGTCCCATACCCTTGCCGCTGAACCCGCCGCCGGTGTGCACCCGCTTGCCGTCCTTCTCCTGCGCCTCCTTGTAGCGCTCCCAGAGCGCGCGCAGGTCGGGCGGCGCGGCGCTGCCGGCCAGCTCGAGCGCGTGTACACGTGCGCGCGTGTGTCCCATACCCTTGCCGCTGAACCCGCCGCCGGTGTGCACCCGCTTGCCGTCCTTCTCCTGCGCCTCCTTGTAGCGCTCCCAGAGCGCGCGCAGGTCGGGCGGCGCGGCGCTGCCGGCCAGCTCGAGCGCGTGTACACGTGCGCGCGTGTGTCCCATACCCTTGCCGCTGAACCCGCCGCCGGTGTGCACCCGCTTGCCGTCCTTCTCCTGCGCCTCCTTGTAGCGCTCCCAGAGCGCGCGCAGGTCGGGCGGCGCGGCGCTGCCGGCCAGCTCGAGCGCGTGTACACGTGCGCGCGTGTGTCCCATACCCTTGCCGCTGAACCCGCCGCCGGTGTGCACCCGCTTGCCGTCCTTCTCCTGCGCCTCCTTGTAGCGCTCCCAGAGCGCGCGCAGGTCGGGCGGCGCGGCGCTGCCGGCCAGCTCGAGCGCGTGTACACGTGCGCGCGTGTGTCCCATACCCTTGCCGCTGAACCCGCCGCCGGTGTGCACCCGCTTGCCGTCCTTCTCCTGCGCCTCCTTGTAGCGCTCCCAGAGCGCGCGCAGGTCGGGCGGCGCGGCGCTGCCGGCCAGCTCGAGCGCGTGTACACGTGCGCGCGTGTGTCCCATACCCTTGCCGCTGAACCCGCCGCCGGTGTGCACCCGCTTGCCGTCCTTCTCCTGCGCCTCCTTGTAGCGCTCCCAGAGCGCGCGCAGGTCGGGCGGCGCGGCGCTGCCGGCCAGCTCGAGCGCGTGTACACGTGCGCGCGTGTGTCCCATACCCTTGCCGCTGAACCCGCCGCCGGTGTGCACCCGCTTGCCGTCCTTCTCCTGCGCCTCCTTGTAGCGCTCCCAGAGCGCGCGCAGGTCGGGCGGCGCGGCGCTGCCGGCCAGCTCGAGCGCGCGCACGACGTCGCCCGCGTAGCGCCCCTGCTCCGGCGTCAGGAACGTCCACGCGTAGCCCTTGTTGCCCGCGCGCCCCGTGCGACCGCACCTGCACACCGAATTAGCATAAACATAATACCACAGATTATAAATCGTACAGCAGATGAAGCGCGCTGAACACGCGTACACAAAGCGTATACAAAAGTTTAGTCCAGTACGAATTGGCACATGAGTATGCTCATGTTCAATTGCTTTAACACTAGAGCGCACGCGCAGGGGACATAGGTCACCCAGTGTATTATATTGCTAAATATTTTTTTAAAGAATCGTGCTTGAGTGTTGTTGTCTCAGGTATTCCCCGACTACCAATCACCGGACATTTTAGCAGCGTGTCAGTTCCTTGGTGCAACGAAGTGTACTCTGCGAAAGCCGAAAATATAAAAGTACATGGGTGACGCATGTCCCCCGCGCGAGCGTTCTAGGAAGTTTTTGAAATCATACAATTACGAGTGAAAATCAATTATAACCCTTTTATTTTTTACTGCTCTTATGATAAAATTATACTTTTAAGAAATTATTAATATATGGGTTACTAAAATTGAAATAAAATACTCATATTCGAGTGCTAGGACATACTTATTTTTTATTGAAAATATTTTTTTTTTTGGATAAGAACAACTTATTCTTAAACTTTATAATTAAATGATTATTTTTACCAAATTTGTAGTTTCCAAAGTAAAAACAACTGATTGATCACAATAAGTAAAAAATTAGTTACTTTTCATAATGGTTTATGTTTAGCTCATAATTTAAGTAAAATGAGAAAATATTGATATTTTTTTTGTTTCATCACTTAAAAATAAAATTGATTCATAAATAAGTACTTCGTTTACTTTTTAAACTGCGATTTTTATGAAAAAAAAAACGTGCGTCGTAATGGGTGACATATGTAACCCACGCGTGCACTCAAGGAAAATTTTAGGCGCGAGCGCTCTAGTGTTAACAATGTAATAAATGCAGCCGTTGGAGAACACCCGGAACCAAATTGTTTCTTCTGATGTACAATGCTGCACGCTAGTCCCTTCTAGAACTTTCTAGAACTACAAAATAGCTCTCACCGATGCACATAGTCTTCATAGTGGTTGGGGCAGTCATAATTGACGACCAGGACCAGCTGCTTCACGTCCAAGCCTCTCGCCGCTACACTAGTCGCGACCAGCAGCTTCACCTTGCCCGACTTGAAGTCCACGATCGTCGAGTCCCTGTCGAATTGATCAATACCTGTAACAGATCGCCGGTAATATATTATGTCACTTTTTGGCTGGGAGTCACCACTTCGCATAATTATTTGAAACTTTAATTTTTTTGGAAAAAAAATTGATCTTGATTACAATCCTGTATTAATCAGATAATATTTTTGTTTCTTTAATAATAATGAACTTTTAAAAATCTATTATCTGCATATACAACTGCAGATTAAATTATTGTTAAAATTAAAAAAAAATCTAAAATTGATCAGAATATAATGCCCGTATGAACACGCTCATTTCACTCGGTCGGTTTTTATCAAACAAAGGAGAATGCCCATGAAAGTATGGACCACAGTATAGTGTTGCGTCAATGCCAGAGTGGTTTTGGGGGGTTCTTCAATATTCAAAAGATTTTTATCAATTGATTTTTTTGTTATAAAAACAGGGGTTTTCAAGATATTGAGAAAAATGTGAAATAATCTCAAAACTTAAATAACCCCGATTTAGTTAGGTTTATCTGTGATTTAGGTAGTATTTTATCATCCGAAGATTATTTTTCGTTCAATATATTTAATCTATGCGTAGAGCTTATGCTTTCAGACAAAATCTACCTGTTCATCGGCTAGTGTAGGTAGGCACCAGAAATCTTCCAGGACGGATTTCAAGAAAACCTAAATATATATTTAAAAAATGCCAATAGAGTTTTTATTCGGTTTACATGTTGTTGTTGTTGTTTGAATCATTTTTTCTAGATATTCGAAGAAAGAAACAAATAAGAAATAACTGGTTACCTACCAAGCTATGTCATAATAATATTTTTTTATATATGTTTATATTATTTTACTTCACTATCTATGTTAAAACAACCTACAGTGTATAATCAATACTTTAAAAAGTGGTTTTATGATAATTGTTTTTTTTGTAATTCAATGAAAACAATAATCGACATTAATACATTTAGCTATTTACCATAGTAAATGTAATAATAGTTACCGCTTGGTTACCGTGGTAACCGGTAATGGATACTAAATCTATGGTAACGGATATAAACAATTACATGTCTTAGATTTTACAAAACATTCCCTGCCCCCCTAGACAAGTGGCTTTCTATTAGCATAACGTTTGATAGAATAGATTATGAATGTATGAGATTGACGTAAGCTGTCGATACATTTATCTACAGCTTATGTCAATCTCATACATTCATAATCTATTCTATCAAACGTTATGCTAATAGAAAGCCACTTGTCTAACCCCCCTGATCAAAATATATTTTCCGATAATAAGGCCTCTAAATTGCCGAGATTTTTTTAAATAGTATTGTTATGTTAATGCATGAGAAAAACCTGTACCAAAAATGTGAACGGTAATGGACACTAAATCTATAACATCGGATCTAAACAATTACATGTCTTATTAGATTTTACAAAACATTCCCTGTTCAAAATATATTTTCCGATGGTAAGAAGGCCTCTAAATTGCCGAGATTTTTTTTAATTGTATTGTTGTCTTGATGCATGAGAAAAACCAGTACCAAAAATGGGCATTCTCCTTTAATGTTAAACATTTACTGACACTTCATAAAATAATTTACTCTATGATAAAGTTTTATTGCATGTAATATATTTCTCTCCGATGTAAAAGCCACAGGTGAATGCTGAAAAAAAATGTTTGCCATTTAGTAATTTTTCATGAATATAATAAAGGATTATAGAGAATCGAAATAAATTATTTTTACACACATTCAAATAATTCAGAATATGTTTTTTTTTTTTACAGCTCAAACACATCCAAAATGGAATTGAAATATGCCGAACGCTAAAACATTTAATGTATCATGAAAATGATAAAAATCAATTTTTGAAGCCTCTTGTGTAATATTTTTATTTTATTATTATACATTTCAAATTAAATATCAAGTTAAAAATAATATATTTCTTACATTTTTTTTATTTTTTATTTTGTAATACAATTTATTTTCATGTGACCAGGACATGACAACTACTCGTATTCCAAAGACATAATAATACAAAAACAACATACCTCCATGCAAGCTCATACAAGAATAGGACGCCTTCATGAGATCCTTCAGCAGGCTATCCGCGTTCTCCTGCTTGTCCACAAACACAATAATGCTGCCCATGTGACTGTATAGGCCCAACAGTTCTAGAAGCTTGAAGAATTTCGCGTCTTCTTCCAAGATGGCCACGTGCTGCTCCACCTCCTTGCAGACTATGCTACGTCCACCCACCTTGGAAGTTCAAAATATAATTTATAAATAAATTTTGAAAGATAAGAAGTAATTTAATATTATTTGGATGATCACTTTTTGTCTAAGTTTTCTTGAAGTTTTTTTTTTAACTTATTTTTCTATGACTTGAAGTAAATCAAACACTTTCAATAAAAATAAAACAATAGTCTCCAGTGTCACTATAGGTATGTGTGTGTTCAAAATAATTGTTTTACTTTCATTAATTCATCAAACATTTTTATCTCAATCCGCAAGCCGTGTAGGCAATACCACGGACTGAAACTAGTATAAATCTAATCTACAAATACATACTTGTACTTCAATAGGTTTCTGCAATATCCTACGAGCGAGCGCCTCCATTTGTCGCGGGAATGTCGCGCTAAACATCACCGTCTGTCTATCTGGTCGTATGTTGTCTATTATTTTCATCACCTGGGTTGTGAAAAATATTTTTTAATAATGGTAACGAACCAGATATCTAAATGAATTCAGATCACAAATCCGAATTTTATGGTAGCAGGTAACATTGAAACTTTTGGACTGCAATGAAAGAAATAATTCGAATTCAAATGCTTAAAAATTGTCCGAATCAAAACTCTGCCTGTGTGTTAGGCAGACTTTTCTAATAAGCTGCATTATAGAACATGAATATTACTACAAAGAAAAAAATGTTGTGTGGTTTTATGAAACCACGGTAAAAGTGAAACTTTTTTTCACACTATAGACATTTAACTAAAAATTATCGTATTTGTACGATAATTATAGGTATCGTGCGTCACGCGACATGCGCTACACAGACCAAAAAGTTTGAGACGATGTAATAAAAGTTTCACTTTAATAAAGTATTAATTTCAATGCATGTCTTATATAGTGAGCACCTTGCTCACCAACATGCTCGGTTATAACTCAGGCCCCGGAATCACAGACACAATAGAAAATCTATTGTGTCGTGGACCGATCGGGCCGTTTGGGGCTCAATGTGTACCGTACGGTTGGTGTACATTATTATCCAACCACACGATAAAGTATCACACACCTGCGGCTCGAAGCCCATGTCGAACATTCTGTCCGCCTCGTCGAGCACCACGTACGTGACCCGCCGCAGGTTGGTCACGCGGCCCGAGTTCGCCGCCAACATGTCTATCATGCGTCCCGGTGTGCATACTATTATTTCTGCACCGCGTTTTAATTCCGCTATCTGTGTATCACAAAATAATATATAGTACCAAAAATCTTTCGCAACACATTGAAAACCATAAAAATTTAAATAACCTTGTTATTTAAATTTGCGTTGCGAGGCTCACATTTAACTAGTAACTTATTAAGCAGTCAGACGAAACTATCTATCTAATATAAACAGATTAATTTAAATGTTATCTATGAAACAAGACCTATAGTAAGCTTATTAACTTTTAAGCTACATATCTTCAACAAATAAATAAAACCCACCTGTTCAGATATACCCGTTCCACCATACACACAAGCTACCCTCAAACCCAGTGATTTTGCAAACTTTCTAATATCTTTTCCAATTTGCATACAAAGTTCTCTTGTTGGTGTCATGATGAGAGATATCGGTCCATCCGTATCTTCTAATGGAGGCTGGTCTAGGACATGCCGGAACATTGGTAGAATGAATGCTAATGTTTTGCCAGAACCTGTTTTCGCTATGCCAATTAGGTCTCTGAAAATAATGAGTAGATTTAATATTTAAGGTATGAATTATTCACATAGAATGCTTAAATAAGTTACGAATTGGAATTTTGATACTTGGAATTTTAAGCACATCAAATCTTTTCAAATCAGACAAAATGGGACTTTTGATGTAACTACATTGTAAAAGAGTGAATTAGATAATTTAAAGCTAACTAGAATATAATAAACTAATTCAAAAAATGTTAAATTACACATTTACACTTTTCATTTTCATTGGAATAAAACATTGACTAACTTACCTTCCAGACATAATAGCTGGTATTGCTTGCGCTTGAATTGGAGTAGGTTTCTCAAATCCTAGCTTCTTCAATATATCCATCTCTTTCTTACTAATGCCACAATGTGCCCATGACTTTATCGGTTTGGGACAACCTTTGCCCTTCACTCTTATTCCTTCTAGTTCTGTCCTGTATGCTTCAACGTCTTCAGGTGTCATCCTTGCTAATTCGTTAATCTAAAATTAAAGATTTACTACTACATAAGATTTAACTTTACATATATTTACTATCAAGAGATAATGGGTTAAATTTCAGGAAACCAATGTCAAAGATAGCATAAGAAATTATTAACCAGAAATGTGTTCCTATACTATACAATATACATACATTAATTATTAACAATGCAAGACAAGAAAAATATTTCATATTTAGTTTTATAGCAATCAAATTATTTAAAGAGATCAGGCGTAGGCCCGATGTGGCAGAAAGACGGGGGTTCGAATCCCGCCCTATGGTCGATTTTTTTCATTGCTTAAAAATTTAATAATTAATATAAAACAAATTTTTATAAATTGACAACTTACTTCAGTATAGAAAGCTTTCCTAAACGGCATGTACTGTAAACTAGAGTGGTCCACTTTGGCCAGTTCCTTGCGTTGTTTCGACGCGAGGTTAGCGGCCGCGTCCTTTATATCTTCCGTTTCCTCTTCAGAGGAATATTCTAGACCGTCTTGATTCTGTTCTATTAGCTCGCCTGGGGATTAAAAATTATAATTGAGTTGAAAATATGCAATTTTTTTTTTTTTTAATAAGGTTTTTAATTTTAAATGGCACCTTATACAATTTACAATCAAGCCAATAAAACTAATAAATAATTTTATATTAACCTAAATTTCTAAATAACTTATTCAGAGTGTCCATTGTCACTTGGTTAGTGTCTGTTAAGGGGAAGTCACATTGCTTTTGTGCTTTAGCAAAATATGCTAATAATAAGGAAAAATTACTGTGTAATTATGATATATATATTTCAGTATGTTCGCATGTTATATATTTCAAGAATACATTTTTTGGGGGCTAACTAAATTCACTTTTACCTTTATTTTTCTGTTCCGAAACTTGCTTCTTGGCGGTTCCAGTTAATATGACGACACTGGAGTCGTCCATTGATGACGGTAGATTGATGATACCGCGAGCCTGATCTATTTGGTTTACTTTACGTACTTCCTACAAAGTATATATTAAAATGTTAGATAAAATAAATTGTATCAATAATAGCAACAATGAATTATTAAACAACAAGAATAATTGAAACACAGGATAGATTTAACACAATTAGCACAGAATGCATTTTAGTCTCACTTTGCACTGATTACTGCAATGAGATTGTAATACATAGCTTATAAGCAGGATCCAAGGTAAATTATTTATCGCAAAATCTTACATTCCACTTCACAGATGACAGAAACACACCCATTCACAACAAAAAAGGATATTTTCTATCCTCTCAAATGTTTAAATCAAGTTTAAAACAGTTAACTTGCCTGTTGAACTTCCTGCATGTATGCATCAAGTGGATCAATTTCATCTTCTTCTTTCTTCTCTTCCGCAAGCTGTTTCTCTTTCGCCTCTTTATCTTCATCACCTAAAAAATGTTCACGGTCAAATTTACAATTGATTTTAAAACAAGAAAAGACCAATTGAATCTTAATAACTCAGGCTCCGGAACCACAGACACAATAGAAAATCTATTGTGTCTGGGACCGATCGGGCCGCTTGGGGCTCAATTAGGGCATGCACCCGGGTTTACCCGGTTCCGAAAAACCCGGGTAAACCCGGGTTTTTTGATGATCTTGAGAACCGGGTCTGAATAGTATGAAACCCGGTTCTCCCGGTTCCAACCAAAATATTAAAAAATAAAGTATTATTTATATTTTGCTGCATTATTTTAACAAATTTATTGTATCTGGCAACGTCAAACTCACGTGCATCGCGAATTTCCGTGCCACGCCTCAAGCGTGGCTCTGATTGGTTGTCTAACCTTAGATGCTATAAGTTTCCAAAGGTTGTATTAACAAAAAAATTAGGCTTCGAAAATGACAAAAATTAGGCAACCTACATAAATATTTTTATTAGATTGGTCGTGAGTTTGAAAAGCTGTTTATTTTACCCATAGAGATCTAGAGAGATGCCAATCGCTTGCGCTGAGTACGAAACCAGTGTCTCATAACAAATTTACGCACACAACAGTAAACAAAATAAAAACAATACTTCGCGTTGTGTGCGTGTCATCACACAAAAATTTGAGAGCGACTATTCGTTCGCACACTAGATTGTAAGTAACGTACGTGTACAGCACCACACAGCCGCAAGATATGCGTTTACGATAGGGATTGCTTGTCGATAAAATGAGAAACGTTAAAATTAAAACAATTTATAGGCAATACAGTAACTAGGTAGAAAATAGAAATGGACACCTTGATGGTAGCATTCATGGTGATGAAGTACATAAAGCATTGCCTATTGACTTATTGTTAAGTAAAATAAGTATGAAATAAGTGATTTTTTTTTTAATCCATGTATAATAATCACTATAAAATTATTGCTCGAGTACCTATCAAATAATAATAATACATTCAGATATTAAGCTAATAGTAATACATTATGATATAATAATAAGGTAGTAAAATAATACATAATACGATAAAAAATCCGAATCTTATCGACATGGACACACTCGACGCGCATCCTCAAGTAACGACCGCGAGCAGCGGCCGTACTACACGATCGAACGTTTTTGTTTGTTTTTGTATCTTCATTATACATTGCGGTATTCGAACTCCGCGTTTGAATAGAGTCACGTACAGAAGAAGCATTGTAAACTATTTACATAAATTAATGTGACTGTCGTTCTGTCACATAATGAAACCAAGAAATCACTCAACGTAATATTGTTTTTGAAATTATAGTAAGAAAATCGTATAATTTTCAGTACTTACCGATGGTATGTGATTCCATTTGACTTAAAGTTGCTGGTTTCACTTCAGTTTTTACAAACTTTAACGGAACAACGCGGCATTGTCAAATAATACCCGGCCGACGGTCGAACGTCAACTGAATGCAACAAACAGCATGTGTTCTTTTTTTGGGCATATTGCTGCGACACCGGCCCCGCCCCCTAACCATATCTCCCTTTAGTTTCTGTGATCTGTGATTTTACCGTTTCATATAATGATCCAGTCATGTTTTTGTTTTTGGTATCAAGCTGAAATTTATATCGAATACTCAAGTCTTCGGTCCCTTTTATGTGAAAAAGTCAAACTCACAAGCCAACGCATCAAAAGATACAGCCGTAAATGCTGAAAATTTTCGCAAATTTCAACATTCGCATGGGACTCAAAACCTACAGCTGGATACTTTTCATGAACACAGAGCCTTTAAATTTGGTAAAAGTAACGTCTTATAACATAGATAAAGGAAAAATTGCTAGAAACATAAATTTTAAAGTTACATCATAATTAAAAATAGGTTTGTTCGGAGCCCTCGGAGCGCGAATCCGACTCGTACTTGGCCGGTTTTTTGCTTTACAGTTTGCAGTTAATGAATAAGGTTTAAGTTTATATGTGATATTATGATAACAAGGTACTTTTATAAGACTGACAAATAAATAGAAGTATTGAAATTTTGTTTTTTTATTAATTTAATAAAATAAGACACAAGCCGCGTAAAATAAAAGGCCCATCAGGTACTTTTACCGTTACTTTTGTTTAATTTCGTATTATTTTACGAAGTATTATAAAAGAACCGGGTAACCCGGTTCTACCCGGTTCTGAGCTCGATTTGGAACCGGGTTTCAGAAACTTGGAACCGGACTCGGTTCTGCATGCCCTAGGCTCAATGGGTTAAACATTGAATTGATTATTTTTGATAAGACCATGTATCAGAATATTAAAGGCTTTTGACTTCATGAAACAAACAACTGACTAAGCGGACTTTCATTAGTTGTTACAACCACTAGAACAACATTTGTAATAAATCAATCTACCTTCATCTGCTGAATCATCTTCTAGTGACCATTTCTTTACAGAGGGTGTTTGTATATTGGTAACAAGGCTGCCCTTCTGCACCTCCTTCTTGGCAGTTTCCAGCTCCTTCCGCTTTCTCTCAGCGCGCCATCTTTCTATACGATCGCGACGTTTTTGCATCTCAGCCTCGAGGCGGTTTTGTTCCTCTTCCTAGAAGGAAATATTTTCAAAATTTATATGTTCAATAGCTATTATACCACAAATATTGTACAAATAAATGATACCACACCAACAACACTTCAAATACTACACAAATACACATAGCAGTAAATTTTTTTATATTGTGCAGAGATATAACTTAGAAACAAAAAAAATTCAATGCCTTGCTATTTTTATTTCAGTTAGATATCTCATTTGGGATAACATTATGGGATGTTAGATAGAAGAAGTTACGTATGAAATATTATGCTAGAGTCATTAGTCTTTGGTAAAAGCTACTTCTGAGTACACAGGTTGCATAAAATGTAGAATTATAAGTGTGGAGTTCATTATACATTTAAATTAGATTTTAATGATGAGGTGGACAAGAAAATGTTTTTTTTTTTTTTTTTTAATTAAACCAATAATAGAAATTACCTTATCAGCAGATCCAATATCATAATCCGCTTCTTGTTTTACCGACTTCTCTTTAGATTTAGTTGTCTCGCTGTCTCTATCTCTGTCCTGGGATTTCTTTCGAGACTTACTACTAGACCCATTGCTTTTTTCATCCCTTTTGTCTCTGAAATGATAAATATTTCTTTAGCAATTTTACACTTATAGCTAGCTGAAATTAAAAATATTGAAAAATATACTGGACTTAAAAAAATAATCTTTATTAAACAAAGTAAGTATCTTAACTCAAAATTTGTGACCAAATCATGAGTAATGGACCTTTTTATACCACCTTATGAGGTTAGACAACACAGTAATATAGAAATATTCATCAGTTTTAGGTGATAAGAAATGAAAGTGAGGTTATGTGAAGAATCGCTTGTATTATGTTAGGATTCCTAAACATATTATGTATTTATATTGAATATTATACCTCTTTCTGTCCCTGTCTCTTTCTCTATCTCTATCCCTACTTCGGTCTCTTTTAGATTCTCTTTCTCTGCTACGACTGCGCTTTCTTTTAGAACTCTTAGTTCTGTCTCTGCTTCGTGATCGAGATCGCCGCCTCTTCCTGTCTGGAGTAACCGAACGGCTGTGTGATCTACGACGATCGCGATCCCGGTCCCGGTCCCGACTAAAAAGTTAAAAAAACGTTAAGCCAAAATATCACAACCACAATCACAACATTACAACATCACAGAGTACGTCAACACTCACCCGCTTCGAACCATTGTTGTGGTTACGTATTATTACAAAAATTATAGTTAGGACATTCCAATTCTAATATTATGTATAACAATCATAACTTATCCATTTATTTATTCAAAACACTAATAATCAAGACTTTTTACTTTAAAAATGTACAAATGCTAAATGCTCTGTTTGACAGATTCTGACAGCATCAAGTATAAATCATAGAGCAATAACACAGATTAGTAATATGATCATAGAGTAATGGGTACCATTCACAGGCGCACCCATCCGCTGGATTTGTAGCTGGCGACAAGTCCGCGGACAAATCTGCGTGTGTATGTGTAGTTGTGCGCGGCTCGCGGCTCGGCGCGGCGCTCGCCGTCTGGAGACGGAGAGTGATAGACGTGTAGTGTGTGGGCGATGACGGATTTGTCCACGGATTGGTACGGCTCGGGGCTCGGCTCGCGGTGCGTGTAGTGAATGCCGGGCTTAAGTAATATGCACAGATCTCACCGTAGACACGTCTTTTCTACGGATCGTGGATCTCACCCAAGAAGCTTATATATCTAATACACTGGAGATTGCACTATGAACGTTGACTTGTCACGGGAAGGTATGACCTTGAATGACGCCTGGTTGTTTTTTTGTCCCTTTCACACCTAACTTGGCAAGTGCAATCTCCAGTGTAGGTATTAGTGCCCTTACGCACTAGTGGTTAACCGCGGGGGCGGCTAAATATTAAGTCTGTGTATTAAGTGGTAAAAATGCATTTTTTTTTCATTTTCTAAAATGGCAATTTTTGTGTTTCACTTCTTTGTCAAATGTCACTTGTCAGACGTCAGTGTCAACTGTCAACCGCCAGCGTCTATCACGATTCACGAAAATATCGAAAGTATCAACTTGCGGAGATTTTGATTTAATTTATAATATATTTGTTGAATAATTATACAATCCACATAACGTTAAGTTTAGCAAATAATAAATACACGATATCAGTTAATCATTTAACATGGCTGATGATGGTGAAAATGTTCGTCCTTTTACCGGTCTTATGTATAACCTACATGCTGTTTGTTTGTTGCCTAATTCATACTTTATTGACTAATATTATTTTCAGGTTGCTGTTATGACAGTTAAAGAACCTCTAGACTTAATCAGACTCAGCTTAGATGAAAGAATTTACGTAAAAATGCGAAATGAACGTGAATTACGAGGAAGACTTCATGTAAGAAATATCTGATTACTGATTTAAATTTTAAAATTGCATTATATTATTTAAAACTCAATTTTAATTCAATATTTAGGACATGATACTTGTTTAGTAACTGTTAGATTGCAAAAAAGTCATCTAATCAACAAATTTTAAAGGATTTCTGTTTTAATTTCAGGCCTATGATCAACATTTGAATATGGTTCTTGGTGATGCAGAAGAAACTATTACCACAGTAGAAATTGATGAGGAAACATATGAGGAAGTATATAGGACAACAAAGCGTAATATTCCTATGCTTTTTGTAAGAGGAGATGGTGTTATTCTTGTATCTCCGCCTGTGCGAGTTGGTGTTTAAGAATTTAGTATTAATAAAAACATATTTTGTAAAACATTTATTACCTATTTTATTTTTTTGCTAACAGATTTATGACCTTCTCATTCTTAAATGTTAAGTTTCGTTTCACCAACAGCTGTTCTTCATCCATTGGGTCAATAATTGTGCCAGCTCTAGTAATAACGCTTGGTTTTATTAATTTTTGATGAGCCGTTTCAGGGATAAATGTGTTACCTATTGGTGTTCTGATAGATGCCTCATAGTCACTCACACTTGTAAATGGGAAAGGCAACTCAGATACCTTGTGAGCTTTAAGCTGAGGTAGCTGCAATTCATTGATAATAACATCACCTTTATTTTCATCACGTCTCGTTGGTCTTGGTATTGGCTTAGATATAAATCTATTCTTTCTACGTTTAGGCACTTTCACACCCTTTCCTCCCCAGTTGCCCCAACCTGGAAGGCTTAAGTCTATTTCTTTAGGTCTCTCATTGTCTATTTCATCTTGCTTCTCTTGTCGAAAACTGGCAACAACATCATCCTCTTCAAATACTTCTTCAATGTCAACTTTTGGTACAATCTGCTCATCATCATCAAGTTCATCTAAATCATTCTCTCCTTGAGGAACAGCTGTATTCAAATATTTTGGTTTCACTTCTATAAACCTATTTGGATCAATGTCTGAATTAGCTTTTGTCTCTGGTTGAGTTTCTGAAGATTTAATGAGTTTAATAGGTATTTTATTTTCTAGTGGAACATCTTCAGCATTATTTTTATCTGTTTCTATCAATTCTTCATCAATTATTGGTTTTTGATGTTTTTTCTTAAATTGCAAAGACTCTAAATTGTCCTTGGCATCCTTTTTCAGTTTGCCAATTTTACTTGATTTGGGTGTTTTTTCTAGTTGCTTTATTTGCTGTCTCAGCTTCTCTAACTTCTTGTCAACTTGAATTGCAATTTTGTTTTCTAATTTTTCAAACACTTTGGAAACATCTGTGTTCCTTGTCTGAGTCTTACTATCAGAATTAATTTCTTCAACAACCCAAGTTGTAGTTGATACTACTTTCTTAGTAGGTTTACCAATTTTATTCTTTGTTTTGTTCATTGTTTTTGTTTTAATACTTTCTTTTCTTTCATCTACATTTTCAGGCATTTGCTTATGTTCTTTAACCAAAACAGTTTCTTCTTGCTCACTTACAGTTGCATTACCTTTGTCATCCATTCCAGAATCATCGACTTCAACTGCATTACCTAATTTCAGTATATTATTTTTAAGGTCAGATAGATCACTAGGTTCATTCATATCTTCATCACTGTCACTATCGTCTTTCCTTTTGTACATTTTCTCTTTTAAATACTTTTTGTATCCAAAATTAAATTCTTCATCAACATTGCTCTTATCAGGTCTTTTCATCATCCATGGGTTCATAGGATCTTGGGCTAGAGTTAGGTCTGGTACTACTTCATTTTCATCCGCTTCATCATCAGTACTGGCTGTATCTTGAGTTTTATGTGTTAAACCTCTGCTGACAGCTAATTGTTCTGCCAGTTGTTGTCTTACCTGAAAAAGGAGTGAATAAAGTTTAATTTTATACTAGAAATACACTTTACATGTGGAAAACAATATTATAAAGAAAAGTTACAATAACAACAGAGAATAAATGGGTGATATTATACATTGCAGTAAGTTTTATTATATTCTTATGATGTTTTGTTTATGTCTTGTGATATAGATGTATTACAAAAATTATATAATTTTCAAATATTTATACTTTCCCTAAACACCCCTAAGAATTATGGTTTGAAAACACACACAAAATAAATATATATTGGTCTGTATCTTACCTCTTTATCATATTTGGCTCTAACAAGTTTACTCTTAGCCCATTTGCCAGTATTCTTGTGCCTTAAAGTGTGTCTCTCTAGTGCTCTTGCCTTCTCTAATTCTTCTAGTTTCTTCAAAGCTTCTTCAGGGTCTTTAGTTTGTAAGTCTTCAAATTCTTTTAGCTGTTGTTTCAATCTTTCTTTTTTCAGGATACTAGAAATAATAATAAAGCATTGATTTAAACTAATTGTATAAACATTAAATATTTATAATACAAAATATGATTTAAATTTATAGCATTTCCTATGTTGTGTTTCTTTTTTTATTTCTACATTAAAATAGGCAATATTCATAAAAAATATTTGTACAAAAATACAGATTATAAGAAGTCAGCTGATATGAATAAAAAACTAAATATGACACTATAAATGAATATCTAGTAAATACACATACCGGTGATATTTTTTACTTTTTATCTTGCTCTGTCGTTTAGCTTTGGCAGCTTTATAGGATTGCTGAGCTCTCAGTTTGGCCAATTGTTGTCTGTGCTCAAGCATTTCCTCATAAGTCATTGGGAAACTTGTTTCCTCTTCCATTTCTTCATCTGCTTCTACAGGAGGATCTATTTCATCCAATTCTTTTTCAAGAGCCGACTTTAACTTTAGATTGGACAAAATAACTTTTGTGGGATATTCCCTTTTGGTTTTAGCAGATTTAAGCGGAAATGACACAAAGTCTACTGTTCGATTTCTTGCTACTACTGGATCCCATTTTGTTATTTTCTCCTTCGTTATATCGTAGCCTGTAGATCTTTTGATACGTTCTGCTTGAGGCTTTTCTAATGGCTTTGGAAGTACGTTAGACTTATCCTGTGTATTCTTTAATCTTTTGGTTATTTTTGCATGTTGGGCTGTGTCCTTCAGCACATTCACTACTTGGCTAAGGTCTAATTTATTAGATTTCTTTATCAAATTAAATTCAGAATTCTGATTTGTGGGCTCATTCCGAGTAGGTTCCGAAATATGTTGCGTTTTATCCAACTTTGTAATCGCACTTATTAAATTATCGTGTTCAGAAGATATAACATCATATTCATCGTGGTCCTCCATTTCAACGTTTTTTAAATTTTATTGAGAACAATGTAACAATTATTATTCTTTCTGCTAACCTTAAATAAATTTTAAACAGCACAACACACGTGACATTTCAGCACGATCGCTCGTCGTTATTTGACATATTATGACAATGTCATTATATGACAGTTGTCAAGAACATTTATAATGTTTTCTCTATTCTGGCTTCAGGGGTTTTTGATAAAGAAATCACCACATCTTACTGTTCTGTGGAAATCACATATTCTGAGAATTCAATTTGCATTTTGTATCTATCGTTATGTAAATTTTGTTTTGTGTTGTGTGCATTGTACAATAAAGTGTTTTCTATTCTATTCTATTCTATCAAGATGGTAAAAGAGAGTCTGCCTGTGTATTTTGAGTGATTGATTAAAACATTGGAATATATATATTATATATCAAGAAATTGGAATATACTATAAAGAAAAAAGTGTATCATTTCATAATTCTTCATATTTTCTTTTTCAGAAATAGAATTTTATTTTTACTTCATGTAACTGTTATTTTAAGGTTATCGTTGTACTAGATCTGTGGTTATCATGGTTATCATTTACTGTTCTGTGGTTATCATAGTGCTACCCGAAACTTTTGACTTCCACACAGGTTCATTTTTGTAAATAAAAAGCGTTTAGGTAGAAATTAGAAGCTTTGTCAAAAAGTTATTCGTTATGGAGTTTAAGTAATGAAATAAAACAATTCTTAATTATTTAAAAATGTCCAAATATAATTGTTATATTTTGGTGATATTATATTTATTTATTCTCTTGCATTTGCACATTCGTTTGAAGACCCAGGCGATGGTGGCTGGTTTTCTTGGTTCTGATGTTGACGGGAGTTTTTAAACATCAGACGATTTCGATAAAGTTTGGCTTCATCCGTGCACTTCGTTGTTATGCAGCCTCTGAAATAATAAAAATGATAAATAAAAAAATTAATTTAGAAGCAATGAACAATATACTATTGAATTTTTTAAATACCTACATAATATGCTAATTTTTATACGTAGGTAATACAAAATATTCACAAACCTAACTATTCTCTTGGGAACATTGCATCGCTCAGACACCGTGTTAACAATATCGTCCACCATATTAGGATCCAGACATTTCTTTGCAGGTTTGTCAGCGAATGCGGGGGACTGCTTACCGGTCAGCGAATGCGTTGCTAAGACTCTGAAAAAATTAACATATTTTAATATTATTTTCGTAGCAAAAAGATAAATGTTTAGTTTATAATAATGTAAGTATATAGCCAAAACCATGAAAAAATTAGAGGCTGAGATTTCACTTCAAATTTACCTACAACATTTTGATGATAAACAGTCAAATCAGTTACCTATTTGGTCTGTTCATTGATTACTTTTTATTACTAAAACTTTCGCGAATGAAACATGATTTTTTATAAATACGATACAATATCACAACAATATTCTATAATCAATAATTGAATGCTGCCTGCTGTTGATTAAAATGCATACAGTGTGCAAAGTTCGGTTTGTCAATTACAAATTGTATGAAACTTACTTTCTTGGAAAAACGGCTTGCAGTAATTGCCTAGTCGCTGACGTGTGCGAAGTCCAATCTATTTCCTTTAATAGCCTCGCTGGTACCGTCACTTTGCCGCTTCCAATTGGTACCTATAAAATATACATATCGATATGCTATGAGTAAAGTTAACATATTGTAAAAAAACTCTATATAATTTTATTGTTGTTTACCATATCTACAGTATTCTCCACAGATAATAAATCATTGCAAGACGTATTTGTTGTCTGCGCAGAAGCTCTTCTAACTTTTATACCGGTAAGACTTCTTCTACCCTCATCGGTTTTAGAGCTTGACGCGTTATGGACTTCAGACGTAGACGCATCTCCCTGTGGTAATTCAACTTCCGAAAATCTCTCTTCTGACGTTCTGACTGTCGAAAGGGATTGTGCATCGAGGTTTTCTAAATTGTTCGTCAAATTTAAAAATTGTTTATACAGTGTTTTTATCACTCCTTCTAACTCCGCAATTTTTTCTGCGGGAGGCGGGACGGCATCTGTTTGTGTTGCTTGATCGAATGTTAATTTTGTAATTTCGTTGGTATGTCGTGGAGGAAGAGGTGTGCTGCTAGCTAAGGATCGGCGGTTTAGAGATTTTTCATGTAGCGTACGAATAAGTGGGTTATTCATGAATGATTCAGCTCGGTTTTGAGCTGAGTTAAACTTGATGGAGGATTGTGTGAAGTTAAGTTCTGAGTTACCCTGAAAAATACAAAGACATTAATCAAAGTATAATACACAAGACAAGTGATAACTGCGTTAAAAACAACCGACTTCAAACTTGCACTTGCAAAATTAACAAATACCTACAGACAAAAATGCTCATAAAATAAAAACTACTGGGCCTATCCGAATAAAATTTTTATGGGACTAATTCGACACCATCCCGCATCGAACAAAAAAAGAATCACGTAAATCGGTTCAGAAACCTCGGAGTAATCGGTGTACATACATAAAAAAAAACATACCCGGCCGAATTGATAACCTCCTCCTTTTTTGAAGTCGGTTAATAAAACAGAACACTGCGACCGATTTGAAGAAAATTCGTACGGTAGGTATATAACTTAAATTTTACGAGTTTTATTTCAATTACATACATATTATAATTGTATTTTATTTTAACTGTTTGCACCAACCTCTGGATCAGTTTCACTATCGCTGCTGTCAATGTTGTTTCCTTGTAGCACGTGACTGCTTGAGTTCATTTGAGAAGAATGATTTCCGCCCATGTTATACTGAAAATAAATCATTATGTGATATAACACACTAACATAAATTAGTGAAACATGTACCGAGATTACATGAAATAAAAAATAGGTAGCGAAAAAAAATCATGGTTACTTAACCTAGTTCATATTTTGTCGACTTTTTTGAGAAAAAGAAGAATATGGAGGAACTTTTTGTATTAAAGATCTGTGGTATTAAGTATATTCTAGAAAAACAATATTTAATATTTAAAGCCAAAAGCCGTCCTTCTTTCTGTTTGTGAGAGGTGCCAATAAATTGGTCCTTGGAAGTATCATGGAACAATTTATTGGAATCTTTCGTTTCCTTTGAATATTAATAAAAGTATAAAGCTTTTCATTAAATTGACTACCTACAAAATAATTTATTTAAATAATCCATGACATAACATGCCAGTTATCACTAAGTGAATGTTATTCTATAAATATGATCTCATTCCACTCGATATTACTCATTCGGTTTACCATTGATATTTTAGAGATAAAGCAATCGTTAGAGTACTAATTGTTTCTTGATGTCATAAATTAAATTGACATTGCCCTTGCTTGCCAATTACCATATTACTATTATTATTTAACTAGCTTCCGCCCGCGACTCCGTCCGCGCGGATGTCGGTCTTTGTGTGGATGGTTTATTTCTCCATTTTGAGTAACTCGGACAATGACATCTTATAAATATCTATTGGACCCAAATACGGCTAGGTCTATAATAATACGCAACGTGTGTTCGCGGTACCTACTACAGAACAACGTCTATGGATAACTGAAAAATTGAGATTAATTTTTTTTCTACGTATTTTTCCAGGATAAAAAGTATCCTATTTTACGCCCAGGATAATAAGGTATAATTATACCAAGTTTCATCGAAATCGAACCGGTAGTTTTCACGTGATGTCTTCACATACAGACAGACAGACAGACAGACAGACAGACAGACAGACAAAAATTTTTTTAATCACATATTTGGGTTTGGTATCGATCCAGTAACACTAGTTATTGCTAGTTATTTTTTCAATATTTTCAATGTACAGAATTGACGCTTCTACAGATTTATTATATGTATAGATATAAGTTAATACTGAAATGGGATATACCAGTCAGCAGGATTAGTTAGGTAAACATTAATTTTATTTGACATATAGGTACTATAAAAATTTGGCAATAAATAATAATAGATTCGACCCATAATAGCAGTATCTAATCTGTGCCTTAGCGCAGTACCTATTTTTAAAAATAACGGACCTCAATAATTAATTGAAGAGTTCGTGTACCTACATGTGAGTACGTACGCTTCTCGCTAGTTCCGATTGCTGATCCAAAATCATAATCAATGTGGATTTATTCAAAATATATTTGAATAAAAAAACATTCGTTCTAATATCACGTCCCTAATTTCAATTGACATTAGGCATTAATTATGCTAAATATCGATAGTAAAACAAGGAGAAACTTACCAATGTCCCAGTTTTCATTTCCTTGATTGTATTCATACATAATGATAGAACATTCTTCACTTGATTGTCTTGTCTTTCTAACATTACTTTCAATTCTTTTACGTATCGCTTGGTATCTGAAAGTATGCAATGCAGAAAATATTAAAATCGACTTTTCTCATTACATACCTATGCATACGTGTGAAAATACTGCAGATTTGTATTTCAACGTGTAAACGTGTATTATCATTATTGAATGATATGTATTATTATTAGTTCTGAATGATTATATTTATGAAATTTGTTATAATCAACGTGGAACATGAAATATTTTTTAAAATTGCCATGCATTAGGTACCTATATACGGTTTTATGTGCCTATCTATTTACTTCCGGTATGACATGTGTAAACCGGATATGTATGAAATGCAAAAACAAGAAGATATTTAACATCAAGCAGCTTATTTATTATTATGATTATGATAAAATCTATACCATAAAATATAAGAAAATAAGGTAACGTATAAAATTGATGATTCGCTTACCCGATATCCGTAGTACTTGTCCTCTCCTAGTAATACCATTGTGCCTATCCCGTACTAGAACAATTTTGCCCGTATGCAAGTCATTATCTTCAGTTATCAAGGAAGCAGCATTAACAACACCATAATTTGAGAATACGTTACGTTCATCTACCCATTCGACGAGGAGCCACAGTCTTTGCGCCATTTTATATGTAAAAAAATGAATATGATCCGTTACTAGCGATGTTTAAACATTAACTGAACGATGTTGTTAAGTGACGGTGTCTCAGGTAGAAATATTAAGTACAATAGATAGGGATTCGGTAATATCGTTTGCGCCCTATTCCTCCGCTACGTTGACGACAAAAGAATTCATTGAAGGCAACAGAACAATACGTCATATGATTTATAATAATGTCATAAAAAATTAAAAGAAAGTAGGTACTTGGAATTATTAAAACATTCGAAATTTTTAATCTGTTTATTACTGCATATTATTACGTCAAATGTTTAAATGTTTATATTCATAGCTTTAATCATTATAATACTGTTAAACAAGCGAAGGATTAACTATATTCATTTTATTATTGGATTCTTATTAACAACTTATTACAGTCTACAGATACCTGTAAAAAGAAATGAAATGCTACGGTTAACGTCAGCTTTTGTGGATAATCTAAAACCATGGATCACCATTCATCATGGACTAAATCAGGTATTATATACTTAGCTTGTTATTAAATTTAAAGGATACTAATCATTCGTAAGTCGTAGGAACCTAGTTACGAATTAACTAGCTGTGCCACGCGATTTCACTCGCGAAGGAACCCGCTGTTTCTGCCAGCATGAAAATAATAGCATATTTTTATAATTTCTGCGTTCTGTGTGGTTCTATCATCAAAATGTGTACAATGGTTTTTAGATGAACTATCGCCAACGTCCATACCACGTTGAATACACCGGTTCTCGTCCGATCACCGAAGTTAAGCAACGTCGGGCGCGGTCAGTACTTAGATGGGTGACCGCTTGGGAACACCGCGTGATGTTGGCTTTTTGCTTTACGTACTTTAAAAAATTAACTACATATATTTTTACACTTTTTATATTATTTTCGACCTTAGATTTCTTTTATAATAATTATTAGTTTATATACTTATATAATTGAATTCTAAATTTTCGACTGTATAGGACTTATTGAAACATCGTCACCGTGAAAAGGTATAATATACAGAGCTACCTACATAATTAATGCAATGTCGTGTTGCCTACAGTATTTAAAAATATCGATTGTATTGATTTAAGTATACCTATATCCTTTGTTAAACTGACTCAAAAGCTCTTTATAGAACAGTGTCGTGCAATTAAATACGATGCGAATTTCCTGTTAAAAATGTAGTTACTACGTACTTAAATATGATATACGTGTGGATATACGTCTTAGTTACATTTTTTTGTACAACCTTCGACACCTATTTGTAGAAAATTAGAGTTATGTTGTTATTTATTTAGGTTGACTGTTGAAGTATGTATATTCTAATCTGACTCACACTTTCAAATTAAAAATAAGAAAAGACGGAGAAATTATTGTTAATATTCGACGATTAACCAAGAATAGAAAAATCAACCCTTAGACTGAAATACAATAATAAATGCCACATAGAAAAAGTTAAATCTTACAGAAATCTTACAGGTATTACTGGTAACTAAGCAACCGCTTCTAGAAATAATAATTATTATTAATCTATAGGATTCTGTAAATAAATTTTAAGGAACCTATTGGAACAGGTAAAGGGAAAAAACAAAAAAAAAATACATAAAGTATATTACACAAGCCCATAAGCTTCTTTAGGGATTATAGCAATAAAACAAAGCAAAAAGACAAAAGGATTATAAAATGTTCGGAACTAGTATTTAAGATAAGGGAAACAATTGAAAAAAGCATGGTATTTATATCTACAACCCCTCCACGGAGGTAATTTAATTAACTCATTTGCAATTTTGGGTCAGTGTATTCCAACTTATTGGAGTGTAAAGAACTTAAAAAAATTCGGAAGCTCGCATACGTATTTGGTCTATCGATCTTCGATATACCTAGTTATATCGTGACCTATCTAGTGCAGTGGAAATAAAGTAAGTATTTGAATATTACATGTAATTGTTTTAAATATTTTATTTTATTTTTATTATAGTTACTAAGTATTGCGGGATTAGAAGATTTGTAAATAAATAAATAAATAAATAAATTTCTTTATTTGCATAATGTGTGTACAAAGATATTACATATACTTACGTAGAATCAACACATTAGCCATGAATGGCGTGCAAATTCCGTTGCAATTGTAACTAAGTATGTATATATATGGTATTTTTTGTATTTCATTATTAGGAATTTTTAATAAAATTGTTAACATTATTTTCAAAGAGATATTTAGGCGAAATATAAAACTGCGTCGAGAAATTTGTTTAGGATCTTTTTATATATTTTAATAGGAATTTTTTTTTTGTTTTTGTGACGGTTCGATTCGGGGCATCTAATAAATAACAAATTGATAAAATTTCAAAATACGAAATAGAAAACATAAAACTAAAAAAAAATCAATTTAAGCGCATTTTTTCCATACTTTACCATTTTTGGTGCGTCATTGGAGATGTTATTTGTTAATTATCTATCGGTCATTTGTAAAACTGGTTATTTAGACAATAGGAACAAATCCAATAGGATAACTAATGTAAACAATGCAAGTACACAGGTAGTTTTGTGCCCGCATACAATAGATATTACGGGCACAGGCCAGTAGGATCACAATATCTAACTTATACCTGAAGTGAAACAAATGAAAAAGTCCACTGGTTTACAACTGCACATTTTGCCTTATGAATTGTTAATTTAACGGCTCATTTATTTTACGAATTTCGTTCAGTCGAGTTTCCTTTTTGGTGTACCCACGATCTTTGTAACTAGAAAGTTTCATAGCCAGTCAGATTACAAATATGTTTTATATAATTACAAATAATTGTATTGTTTACTAATAATTGTTAATAATTATTATAGCAATAATCTACAATGAAATCGGAACTCGATGCCGCACAAGCCTTATTGGATCTTCAGGGAAATCGGCAAGTTATACATCGCAATGGATGTAAGTAATATAAACTTTGAATAATTTAAATATAACGGTTTTTTTAAGTTATTAAAAACTTTTTATAATTTCAATAGTATAACATATAAGATTTTTTCTAATTATTTTTTTTTTCAGATGATCATTGGTCCCGTGGTATTGACGAAATGGAAGGACCTACAACGATCTCAAAACTTTTTAACAGCCTTATCACATCAAAGGTTTGTGTTTTAATGTTTTAACCATTTTTATTTTCATTTTTTTATCACCATTTGGATGTGCAATTAATATTTTAATTTATTTTCAGTCGTTTAATTGCCAAATTGCAAGTACCAGTACGCCAAAGCGCCAAAATATGCAGTATCAAACAGAAGTTCAACAAAGAGTTAAAAAGGTGAAGACTTGTGAGAAAGGCACTCAAACTGACATAGAATGTAGACTCCCTGAGATACAAAAAATGGAGATTATTATAAAAGAGCTTTGTGGTAAAATTGAAGTATTAGAAACACAGTTGAAATGTAAAGGTTCAGAAACTTTATCGGCGGGAGATTCAAATGAGAATTATTCGGACACTTCCAGTGATGAGCGTTTGAAAAAATCGTATACGCGAAAAACATACAAACGTAAAAGGACCAGTACTAATACTACATTTAATAACGTAAGTCTTTAATTAAATTTACATTATAGGTATAGTACGCATATACCTAACGTATAATGTATCTGGATTTTTTTTGTAAGATATTAAAAAAAAAATTTTTTTATTTTTTTAGGATTCATCAGATTGTGAGATTACGCCGAAGAAACACAAAGAATCCGAACGTTATGATCCCGAGTTTAAAATATCTAAGGCTGATTCAAGCGTAAAAAAACCTCTAAAGCCGAAGAATTCGAAATTTAAGTCTGGCGGTGATTTGGTATGTTTTTATTTTTATTTGAAATCAATTGATTTACTTATATGTATATATATATATTTTTTTTTGCAATAATAATTCAATGAAAATAATAAATATGGTATATTAATCATAAGGTCTCTATTGGCGATGGCAATGCATCAGTTCCTGCTCGCCTCTTGAAAAATATGGATTGGACTTCGTACACTAATGCTACAAGAAAGTTGTTGACGGCAGTTTTCCCACGCAAGTATGTGTACATCGTTAACTTAAATACATGATTTGAATTTTGTTGTTAAGTGTGCATTGTGAAATGTTTGAATATAAATATTTTTGTTATTTTTATTTTAGTGTACTGGCAACACATTCTCTAACGGGGAAGCGATCACCAGCGTTTCCGGATAAGCCCGCCAAAAAGAAATTAGACCCTGCTCTAGTCAACGATATTGTCCAAACTGTAGTCGAAAGATGTAGTGTACCAGAAAATGTAGTAAGGTAAAAATTTCAGTTAATATTTTACAATTGTCTACACTATATAATATATTAATATTATAAAGAGGAAAACTTTGTTTGTTTGTTTGTTTGATTGTAATGAATAGGCTCATAAACTACTGGACCGATTTTAAAAATTCTTTCACCATTCGAAAGCTACATTATCCACGAGTAACATAGGCTAGGTTTTATCCCGGAAATCCCACGGGAACGGGAACTATGCGGGTTTTTCTTTGAAAACGCGGCCGAAGCCGCAGGCGGAAAGCTAGTATGCAATATAAAAAATTATATCATAATGATGGTTTTCGTAAATTTTTTGTGTCAACTAAAAACGTAAACATCATGATAGGTATTAATAATATTTTTATCTCTTTGCAGAACAAGCATTACAACGAAATGTGCCGATGAAAGTAAAATGTTCCGCAGCAGACAAATGAACAAGAAAAAACGAAAATCATTAAAAAAGGAGAATATATCGCCCTCGGATGATTCGGATGATTCATACTATTCAAATTGAAAAACAAAATCAACAATATGTTTGTTTATAGATCGTCAAATGAAGGAGACTATTTAAGTCAAGGTAACTACGTTATCTTATGAAACATAAATTTTACATTGTAGATAGTACATAAATATATAGTTCTTAAACTACCCTCCATAAACAATGTTTCGGTGGAGATTTGTAAAATATGTGAAAAGTGTTTTTCTTTTCCATTTAATATCATCATAATCTTACGTTCTAAGTTAATGAAAATATTTTTCTCTTTTTCAGGTATGGTATACGTACATAAATTGTATGCCCAAGGTGCTTCCCAAATGGACTACGCTCGTATTTTTATGCAATGCATGTCAGTGATTACCTATTAAATTTTAATTAAGTGACTGAAGTTTATGAATTATGAGATAATGTTTTAATACTTAATTCTATCATTGTGATATATTTAATAAATACTTAATTTAATTGATATTTTGTTTCTATATCCCTAGATATCCTTAGACGAGTTTAAAAACTCGTATATTTATTTAATCCGAGATCTTATTTCTCATAATATATTATAGATCGATCTCACTCGGTCAATGATTTTTATACAACTAGCTTATAATAATAAAATTTAGTAAAGATCAAATACATTATATTACAGCTCGAAATTTCAGATAGTTTATACTTACATTTTTTATAGGTAATATTATATTTTAATAATTGTTAATATAAATTACATATTTTGCTGAATGTATTAAAGAATACTTTGCTTTGCTATAATAAAAATCTCGCGTGTCATATTAATGTCCATCGACATTCGGCAATTCTTATGATAGAATTTTTTTAAGGTAGTCTTAATATCTAGGACCCGTTACATGAGTATATCTATAAAATACTTCTTATTTGTAGTATTTTTGTAGTAGTTTTATTAATTTAGTAGTATTTTGTTGTTTTTGTTAGGAGTTGCCACATCCATTAAATCAAGTTGATCGAAAAAAATCAATGACGTTGTCATTTGTCAATGTCATTATTGACCATTAATCATTTATGTCTATGAAATGCAAGGGTATCGTGAATCGTCGAGTGTGTTTTATCCACGGTTTTATCACAGTGTTTTATTGATGTGAATATTCTGTTATCGAAATGGAAACGTAGCGACATAGATGCTATGTTATCAATGATGCAATTAAATTTGTGATAATCGCGTTCGATTGCCGTTTGTGCCGTAATTAGAATTATGTCAAACGATACTGATTTGTTTATATCGGTGCCGCGGTCTTCTTTAGCGGAATTCTCTAACAAATACCATAAATTAGTCGAAACTTTTTACTACGTTACGCTTTCTGAAACTACATCAGTGGTTGCTGAGCGAAATAAGGATTTGGTTTACTTCAAAGTTATATTTAATTTAAATCCAGTGGACGAAAAATTCAATCCTCAAGAATTGGTTGAAAGAATTCAGGTAAGAATTTAATTAGATTTCGCAATTTAGTCCAGTTTTGAAATCATTAAGTACCTACATTTTGCATTAAGATTTCCTCAGTAACGAATTCTTTAATAGTTGTTGAATATGTACTTTGTTTTAATTTATTTTGTAGTTAGATATCTAAATAGCTAATTATTTATATTGTACTGTGTCCACAAAATTAATGTATGGATGATCAAAAATCCATGTACTTGCAAAGTAATTAGTGGAGATACCTTTATCAATACATTATATGAACATCCACCAGTCACATATTATTGATCTATGGATATCTTCTTGGCATTTTTTATCAAAAATAATAAGCTGGTGACAGACAATTTTTAACTATTACTACCTACCTAATATTAAGCAAAATAGTTCCTTATAATTAACTTAAGTGAAGTATAAATTCAATACCTTACATGATAGAAGTATGTCTTGGATTTTCCTATTAGTTGTAAAAATGATGTGAGGTGTCTGTCAGCAGTTTTTTTTTTTGCCATTGTATCCAAAGTACGGTCTTCTTAAGTGTTATTAAGATTATGTTGTAAATTATACAACCTCATTATTTAATAATTTTGTTTGTTCACAACAAGACAGATTTTTAATAACATCTACAGTAATATAATAATATATAATTCTCTTTTCATAATGAGGTGGAACGTCAATTTTAGTCTAACACAGAATAATTTTCTTATGTTATTTTAATCTGTATACAAATAAACTATTTTCAATACCTTGTTTTCTAATAATAGTTGGAGTTATAAATAATTAAAGTGATATCTTGAACTTCTGAATTTATTTATATATAAATATTGAATCCATACTAATATTATAAATGCGAAAGTAACTCTGTCTGTCTGTCTGTTACTCAATCACGCCTAAACTACTGAAACAATTTTCATGAAATTTGGTATGGAGATATTTTGATACCCGAGAAAGGACATAGGTTACTTTTTATCCCGGGAAAATGACGCAATCCCGGAAATCCCACGGGAATGGGAACTAAGCGGATTTTTTCTTTGACTGCGTGGATGAAGCTGCGGGCGGAAACCTAGTATGTTATAAATACTGTAATGTATACTGTAACTGTAATTTAAAAACATTTAGCAACAAACTACATTCTTTAATAGATAGTTGTAAGTAGTTGCTACTTTCATATGAATTAACTATGACGGATATAACAAGAAAAAGCATTGCTTGAAAGTCTTTCAAAAGACGAATAGTTAAATTATCTTGCTTGAACAAAATGTTTGTGTTTGAACGCATTATATTATTTTACCTTTCCTATAAACACTTTTAGCTACCAAAGGTATAACAATAAGCAAGCATCGTAGAATTCCATGTAGAAGTAACTTAACAATACTGTATTGGAAACACGTTTTCACTAAACTTTTATGTTATTATTATTTCCCATGGTGAAATTGTATGGCCTGTTTATGTGGATAATATACATTATGTTTTCTTTATTTAGTAACATGGTAGACTAATAAACGCTATAGGAAATGTAATGAACTAAAAAGCAGATTTGAACTTATTGTATCCTCGAATAGTGTAAAAAGTTCGAATTAAATTTGTCTGTTTATAGTGGGTCAAAATCGAGTCTAGAGGAGTTGGTTGCATAAAAACATATGGGTATAACTACATAACTAGTATAAAACAAAGTCACTTTCTCTGTCTCTATGACCCTTTGTATGCTTAAATCTTTAAAACAACGCAACGGATTTTGATGCGGTTTTTTTAATAGATAGAGTGATTCAAGAGGAAGGTTTTAATTAGTATATAATTTATTAGGTTTTAGACAAAGCGGGCGAGGCCGGGGGCGGTAAGCTAGTAACTAATAGAAGCGTGTCAAGAAAAACCTCACATTGGCATTGTTATCAATGCTCACAATAATAATTATGTAAAGTGAAATTAAGCAGCTTTCGTGTAAAAGTGCGGCCAAAATCCGGGTTTGATACTCGTAAAGTTGGATGCGCGTTTCGGCTTTGTGACAGAGGTCAGGCGCGTTCTGTTTGGGGGCCGCCTGCTGCAGTGGGCGCGAAACCCGGATCTCGGCTGCCCCGCTTCCCCTTCACTCGTGCGTGGAGGTGTGCGTATGCGCAGCGTACGATCGCTCAGCGCTCTTCGCGCTGCCGACGCTAGTCTTGCCGCGATAGAGGCCGCGATCGCACAAACGAGCCATGCCGCGCGACAAACACGCGCACTAAGCACGCAATTATTATGTACGCGATTGACAACTCCCAGGTGAGCCGTGCGTCTAGTATAAAACGATTTTACGTCACGGATTTAGAAACGTTTCACGTATTACGTAGCATTGTAATGATGTTCATTCAATTTAAAAGATCCCGGAAGTAGAGCCGGTTGGAGCGTCATATAGTTAGCGATGCTAATTATTACGGAGTGTTCAAACATTGATAAATATATGATCTAAAAGAAGTGTTCAAGTTTTCGGTACGTCGACTTGTGCTGTAGGTAGTGGAAGCACGTGGGATCAATGAAAATCCAATATTCGAACGATTTCTTCGGAATGTGAATGCAGTGTGGTAATCGATGGTTTCGAAAACATAATGATTCTTTAGAATAGTTGCGATTGTTCAAACGTTCATTAATGAAGTAAAGTATTTAACTGCTTGAATACTTAAACATCGAAAGTATCTACTGCTATTGATGCTCAGTTAACCATTTAAATATAACTGCTAATTGTGATTGTGGCATGTGGATTTCATTAGTGACGTATGTTAATTAGATCCATGAAATTAATTTGTTTTATTTGCTTCCTGTTAAATTAAATTGTCTATGGAAACTAACTAAAATAAAAAAATAAGCATAGTTGAATGTATCAGTTACAGTAATGTCAATCTAAATCCGGGTTCAGAAGGACATAAATTTGATTAAATGTAATAATCGTTTTCCTTTTACATAAAAATAACTAATACTGGATTCTTGAAGGCTAAAAAATTAAATTCTAAAAAATTATAGACAACTTGTTTGTGAAATTTTTCAGCGTTATCTATTTTTTTTTATGTACATACCTATTTCCTAAATTATGAATATGTGGTGCATTTGTAATCTCTGGTCTGGGTTATGACTACCTATTGGAATTGTAATACATATTTCGATAAATTTTCAAATTGTTCATAAAATTACTATCAACTACTATTTTAAATTTTTAACGTTTTTATTCCATGTCAAGACACAAAAGGGTTAAAATTGAATTTGGAAAGAAAAATACTTTTTGTGTAAATTAATGCGATATTAAGTGTACGATTCATTTTCCCTCAGGGAAAAGTAGAATGTCCAAGAAAAATTTCCTCCATTAGGTACCTATTTCATCTTATGTAGGAAATGCCTAGATTTAGTTTAATGAATAAATGACTTCTGGCAAGTTATAAAACATGGTCATTGTATACGCGTGTATCGTATATGCGGGTACCTCTTGCAGTTCCGCTTGCATCCGGTTTTGCGGTTAAGTTTCACACGGTCTTTTGGGTCACAAATATGTGTATCGTCTAAACGCTTTATTGTAGTAATAATTATTAATAATGTTTCATTTGAATCAATAATTCTTATATATAGAAAAATGAATCGCAAAATGTGTTGGTAAGCGCATGACTCTAGAACGGCTAACCGATTTCGACAATTCTTTTTTTATTATATTCCTTGAAGTACGAGGATGGTTCTTATGTAGAGTAAACGTAAACATGTACCACGGGCGAAGCCGGGGCGGACGGCTAGTATAGAAAAAAATTGGATTCCTTCTACTTAAATGAAAGATAGAACATATTTTATCTTTTAGAATTATCAAAATGTTTTAGGTACATTATAATTTTCAATGTCAATGTTTTAATTACAATATTTGCCTAAAAAGCACAGGAAAAATAATGAACATATAAATTATAAACTACAAAGATCATCATGGACGAATGAACTAAGATAACACGACTAACTCAAACCCTTTATCGCAATTCTCATCTTCTCAATGACAGATCACAAACGTTGAAGTACAGATTAGATAACAGCTGCAAGTCAGAAGACGCTTTGCACAATTGTCACGCGCGTGAAAGTAATTAAGGATTTAATACACAATCTTACGTAGCGAGCCGGTGCAGTGGCATAGTAGCTGAACTCGGATATAAGTGGACTTTCACTCTGGCGAACTATAGTGTAATTTATATTCACCCGTTATCCACTACGTCCGATCACGGATTTGAATCTAATAGCTCCGCTTGGCATAATTTTCGAAAATTTCTTCACGGATATCACTGCTTTCAACGTGTATTATGATTTATGTTTCAGTTCTGGCATAGATATGGACTGTATTTTATTTACATCTGCATCATTGCCTCTTTCAATAAATGTGGGTGTAGTTACATACTTGCAAAATGCAAAATCATCTTATTTTAATTTCAGTAAAGAATACCAACATAATCTGAGCATCAAATTAAAAGATGTAGGTACTGTAATATGAGAGGTGCAAATAAATATGATGTACAGTCATAATAAACATTCAAATTGATGCCGGATACAAAATGTAGGTAGTTTGGTACGAGTTATAACAAATATGTTCGTCCGGCTCTATTATCACACGATCATTATTTTTGATTGTGTGCCGGTCACGGATTTGAATAATGTTGTATCATCAATATCAAAGTAAATACATTATAGCCATGGTAACGTTTGCTTCAGTGATTCTTAAAGATGCGTTTTCTATTTCATAAACTCCTCTCGTATCTGATAAGTTTTTGTGATCCTATGGACTGTTCATAGTGATTGGACAATGTTTTGGCATTTGCTTTTTTGTCCTTTATTTAGGGCATGTTGAGTTTAGATTTGATAACATCCAAATTAGTAAATGATAAGTAATATCTATAACAACTAAATTCTCAACTCGAAACTTTTCTTAAATAACTTCCCGTAATCTTTTGCACTGTTCGGGCAATTTAGCATTTTGCTCTTGTGTCATTTATTTAGGGTCTATTTATCTTATTTAGGATCTCCAATCATAATTAGCAAGTTATAAGAAAGTACGTAATACTTTTCCTGAAACTGGGCTATCTATTTTTTTCTACAAGTGGATTGTCATCGTTAAAGGGTAAGGGGATAAAGAAAGAATTAACGAAAGACGTAAAAGAAGGGACTGCGAAGGGAAAAGAAAAGGATAATAAGTTCCTGTAATATTTTGCGCTGCTTGGGAACTATTCTAGACCTTTGTTATTTAAAACAAAACTTGATAATATCTAAATAAGTAAATGATAATATGTAATACTTTTTCATAATATCAACATACCAAACATATTATTATTGTATAATAATTGTGTGTTGTAAATGGAAGAATTTGATTAAGCTCTGGTCAAAAAATAATATTTTCAAGAAAAATCCTGATGTCATAGTTATAAAGGAAAAATAAGAATTTTTAAGCAACATGATCTCGTACACTTTCCTCTAAAGAGTAATGAAAATCCTCTAAAGTCTAAATAGTAAGTAAGAGTATTAAAGAAATCTCTAACTTAAAGTATCCGAATCACTGGTAAAGACAATGAAGTTCATGAAAATGGACTTGAATAATGTCATAAAAATTTATCTGCACTCAATAACATATTGGCTAATGTAACGCTAACGATACTAATATATTGCAATAGTATATTTAACAATAGACCGATCGATGATGGGTTAATATTCGCGATGACACATCAATAGAATAATTAATCAATGTTGTTTCCTTGGTTGTTTCTAATATCCAATACGTCTTAGCAATTTAGCATATTATGTCACAACTCATAATGTTTGCAGTTCTGACCGATTCAACAATACTAATTCTTGCCGTAAATATGTTAATTATTAAATGTAGTAAAATATTTGCTTTCGCAATTTGGCAGTAGCAACTAGCACAGAATATATTCGAAGCCAGTATCGTAAACATAGAAAAGGTTAATCTTTTAAAAATGTGTTCTCACTTTAAATTCACAGTACTATTTCATTTATTGGAAACAATTTAGTGACCTTAAATGTATGCTATAAATACCCTCAAAAAAGGAGCCTTCAAGGTGTCAATACACAAAAATTTAACCAAGAACATTCACCGCAGTGCATACCAATTCTATAAACGTAAAAACATGCAATATATAGAAGTAGGTATGTGATACGATAATGCTATAAATGGAGTATAGTGTCTACTAATTATAAGTACCAGAAAATTAGAGCAATATAACCTTTATCGAGAACGTAGAGCGTGTCGATCCGTGTGTTCCACTAAATGATAATTAACGATCGGCACGCGTCGTAGTGCTTGTTGGAGGAGTATCGTTTGCGGCCTCGTGCGAATTATTCATACTGCTAAAATTTTAATGTAATCAAACTTAATTATCGAGGTACCTGCTCTATCAAAATGTGGCTGGTTGTTTTATGTTTACATGTTCGTGTATGTGTAAGTGTGTCGCGTGCGCTGCTCGCATCCTGTTGGCGGTGACGACACATCGCACGACTCAGCGTCGCCCGAATACTCCCATATCATTGGCCACGCTTATCTTCCAAACTACCGATAGAATTTCTCCAGTAGTAAACGGAACTAGCAATAGTACCGATATGAAACCGATGCTCAGATTTACGCGGTTTTGATGCGATACGCATTACAAAAGAGCGATCGCATTATTATGTTTTGCCTGTGAAGTGATCGTGGTTGATGGGGAAAGCCATAACAATAGAACGTAATGACAAGTATAAATCTATTCGCAGAAAGAAACTGGTCTGAAGGACTTTCGTTGAATGCGGTACGCATGTTTTTATTTACAAGGTGAAATAAATTTGCATCTAAGCTATCATTGCAAAAATGACAATGGGTACAAGTTTATCTAGGCTTGAATTTTATTTACCACTGTGCATTATGAAGTTATCAGCTAACTTAATTTTATTGATTCCATTCTTAACAATATCCTAACATTTTTACCAGGAATTCTTACACCGTCTTCATTCTATGCCATAAAAATATTTATGTTCCATTTACTAGTCTATCGTGTATTTCTTTTTTTTTTGTAATTTGTTTTGACATGTTTGCAAACACTAGACGCACGTCCAAACGCGTCAGCTTTTGCATAATAATTGTTTTAACTCCGACAAAACCGATCAGGTATTTCAAGGTTAGTATTATTGTGTTCACATAGCAAGTGTTTAATGATAATATCATTATGTTCAATAAAAAACAGAGCATGTACTCGGTACTTCAATGCTTAATTCGTTGCTAGACTTAATGTTTTAATTTTCGAGGTCTCCTGAAATCGACACACTTTCATATCGGACACTACCTACTAATTAGTCACTGGTCACCAATTTATAACTGTTGTTCATATTCGCAGACAGTAGAGGTACAGTTATTTTTGTTATTTTTTTTGTAGTTTTATCAGTAACACTAAAATCTTATTGCACTTTGCTCTTTTTATTGACATAATATTTGATATTGAATGTTGAGACTAATTTTTAAACTACTAATTTTTGGAGTGGGAGTCGAGCATGCTTCGGCACGAATTGGGCCACGCTCGCACCGGGGAAGGTACCACACCCTCACAGAATATCGGCGCCATAGTGACAGTTTACTGTCGCCCAGGCCCACATCCCTTCCCATCCCCTACCCATCCTCTCCTACCCAATCCTCATTCCCTCCCATCCTCGCCCCTTCTACCTAACCTCTTCCAAATCCCTTTGTGGACAGCAACACATCCACTTCCCAGTGAAGTGGATGCTTATGGGTGGCGTGTATCGCTTAACACCAGGCGACGCGTCTGCTCGTTTGCTGTCCAATAGCATTAAAAAAAAAAAAAAAAAAAATATCCCATTAAATTTTCATCTTTTATTTTGAAGATTATGTAAGATTCTCGGAAAACAATGTAAACAAACACTACACAAATCACAATGCAGTTTTCTCAGTCTACGTCACTACCTGTTTACTCCGACGCGGACGATGCCTTGATTCCGCGAACTCATAAAATTGAAATTGCCAAATTTAAAACTTACTTGATTTCTTAATAAGATCTTCAACAATTTATTCATATAAACTTCAATTAAAAACGTGGTTGTGAATGGACACAGATTTTTCTTACCTACCTTTTTTATAGCATAGAATATCTTCCAATTGTACCTACGCCACTTTTCTACAAATTATTCCGACCGTTAAATAGCAGATCCAGTATTCTATTTACTTTGTAGGCTTGTAGTACAAGTCCATATTTTATCCGTACTGAATAAGTGTCATTAAATACTGCTGATAAATGTATTTTTTTCTAATGAGGCTTAGTATTGACTCCATCTAAAATAGCGGAACTCTCCGTGTCCTACGTCATCACAGCTGATGCAATAATTAACCTTCTAAATTATAATCAATCGTCAGACATGACTTGCGGCTGGCAGAAAGATTTTTGCCGCTATAGTCGTATGTCCATATTATCTTTCCTTAGTATTGTTCTATACTGACTGATATGATGGTGGGAAAAACGTAATTTTCCTTGTAGAACAATAAATGTGTCGCCTACAAAAAAGCAATTAACTAATACGATTCACGATGACCTGCATTCAGCTGTGCTGTGGCAAAAAATTAGGACAAACGTGTTAAATATTTACTCCACAAATCTTCCCGAGCACATGGTCGCTCAGATTGTTATGAGCCACAGAGTCTAAACAGGAAAAAAACGTAAACAAACAATAACTCCACGAACGTAAACGCGTGTAACTAAAGTGGGGAATCCAATGGGTTTTTTTACCTAAGATCGTTAGAGGAAACTATAAATTCGGCTTTGTTTTTATAGGTCTGTAATTATTGGTTATAGTGATAAGTGCAATTAACAGTGAAAAAACCGAAACCTTCATTATATTGGAATCGAATTTGATTAATTATTCTTCCATGGTTGAATACAATTGATTAATTACCATTCATTAAACATTTAAGCACTGTTTAGTTTGGTTATAAACAGACTTTGTTTCTTGGGTCTTCAAAAGGGGATATAACTAACATTACCTTTTGCATCCTGAATGCTTACAACCTGGCCAATACTATCTGGACCTCTTACATTCATTATATAACAAACATATTTTCATCGCATTATTGTTTATAACTGGCAACCCTAGCAGAGCGTTGGTGTTTTGTGAGCGCAATATTTTTTTAGAAAGTAGCATCCGGCTGCGCTGTGCTAGCCAGACCGCTTCCGGGTTTTCTGCGCGGATTTGCACAAATTGATTGCCCCAAATTAAAAAAAAAAAAAACTTATCGGATGATTGAAATAAATGACATAAAATCAAAACACAAAAATCGTAATTATCATAACTCGTAATTTCTAATTATAGTTAGCAGATTTAACGACTTCTTTGTTATTCAAAACATAGAGGATAACGAATAGATTATAGAAGTAGGAGTTAGGTAGACTAAATATCTCCTTAATCTAATATAATTCTAATTATTGGAAAATAAACAATTAAGAATGGCATAGGTAACTGATTCCAGCATTTCTAACCATATTGTCCTTCGGATGACACAGCTAATTGCATTGTTCTCTAATGAATAGGTTTTCCTTGGTCATTGTCTTAAATTCGGCGAAGTAATTAATTTTCTATAGTGTCACTAAGTTAATAAATGAATTTAAAGAATTACCACCTGCATTTCATATAAAAATAAAACTGCCTCTTCATTTTGTATCTCGTACTCGTTAGCACATTATTCCTGACCGCAATCAATCTGCATTCAAATTTGAACATAATCGGTCCAGTAGTTTCGTGATTGAGCAAAAACATACAGATTATTATGGGATTATAAATAAGTTATTCAGTTGTTTGGTCACATGACTAACAAATACTTGCATATCATAATTGTTAAGTATGTCTCATTTAATACTTGTTTTAATTAATTAAAGAAAAATGAAAAATAAAGCATATTTCTACCGTCCAAGGTTTAATTTTCCTCATCGATACCATTCGAAACTCCGTTTTTATTGCAGCGTGGTGACAACGCTCTTTAAATGAATCTTAAAACCAGGATTTGAATTCTTCTAAGTTTTGTTTGAATGTGTAATTCTATTTACTTGGCAAAGGCGAGTTAAATCAGATTTTCGATCTCAGATTCTCGGCTAGGTTAAGTGAACGCTGTCCCAACACGGATGTTGCCGTGACTAAGAAGTAAATTTAGTTTCGTTCTACGATAACGGGTTTTAACACTCGACTAATATCGAGATTATTGATTGAAAGAGCACTATTTTGTAAAATTTTTGTAAATAATGAATTATAACCGGTACCAGGGAACGCACGTTAAAAGGTCATTGATCATCTGTAGATCCGCTTTGGTGCCCCCCTGACCCTGTCTTGCGTCGGCGCCGAGTAGCATTAAATTAAATATGCTTATTGATTATTACTTATACATGCATCGTTAAATTACATATTTATACAGCATTGAAAACTGTATATTATTTTCGGTGATATATTGAAATGATAAAAATTGTATTCAAGCGAAGCTACTGATTTATCGTTGTGAAAATATTTTAGTTCTCACGTCGCTTTAATTAATGTTATATAATAATTGTACTATATGAATTCACATCCGTGAGTTTGTGGTCAACATAGAGAACGATAATTTTGTACGTCACTGCATGTTATCTACTCCGAGGACATGACGTCAAAAACTTAATTGTGGTTTATGTCAAAGCTCGTTTATTTACATTGCCCGATGTCGACTGTTTACTTGGTAACATGTAGGAATGGAAAAGTAAACTAATTATATCCGTTTCATTTGAGTATTGGTACTATTCAACATAATTCGTAATTGGATTCGAAAGATGTTGTGATCTTTTGGGAAATGAAATTTTCTTTTATTCAATGAACTTGATCAAATGCTCATAACAGGAACACTGATTCCAGTTATGAGCATTTGACCAAGTTCATTGATTAACGTTTATAACTGAGACCGTTATAGATACGTTATATTTTCGATAATTATGTTTCGATTATTACCCGGTTGACATAGTACCCACATTAGACAATAGCTGCTAAAGACCCTAAATAATTATAAGGCGTAAGAAAAACTCGTTTAACCTATAATGTATGGTTTTGTTTCAGAAATATGTGGAGTCATCACTGGGATGGGCCGGCGAGCGCGGCGAGGACTCGAGCTACGACTCGGAGTGCGAGGACGACGGCGGGCACCGGACCGCGTCGCGGACTCCCTCCGACACGCTCGCGGCGGAGTTCGCTGAGTACGTCACGCTTGCGCCGGCGCCGCCGCAGCCTAACCAGGTAATTGTAGAACTAGCCGCCCGCATCTTCGCCTTACTTACAAATTCTAATATCTCTTCGGCAAAGAAAACTTCAAGAAAGCATCAGGCTGAAACATGGTGAAAATCGGTGCAGTAACCTTTGAGTTTATCGCGAGCAGACAGAAGACACGGATTTGTGTTATAATATTTACTGATTAGGACTGCAGTCGCGTCTTTCACGTAGCAAGGCTGTATTGATCAGTGGTAGATGTGAGGCTCATAATTTTGGTTCGAGTACCTAATTATTTCTATCTATATAAAATTCAGAAACCTAATGGTTCTCAATCGTCTCAATTATTTGCATCCTAGTAAGTACCAGAATATTCATTAGGGTACCTTTAAGTTAGTTTAGGTTTAAATAATAACTTCTACGAGACCAATAAATCGTACAG